>NC_134353.1:815900487-816200487 GCF_048569485.1 Anomaloglossus baeobatrachus | reverse complement strand
AGGGCTAGCTGTATATTATCAGCTGGCCCTAAGCCCGAAATTCATGGTGTCACGCCAATATTAGACATGGCCACCATGAATTTCTAGTAAAGATAAAAAAAAAACACAACACAGAAAAATATTTTTATTAGAAATAAAACACAACACAATTAGTGACTCCATCTTTATTGAAATAAACCCCCCTCCGCAGTAATCCTGGGTTAGGGTCCCGCGCCGTCCAATCCGGATCCAATATCATCTGATCGGTTTGCTGGAAGGCAAAGCGATCAGATGATGTGTCAGGATCAAGTGCCTGAATCCCATCACACATCAGCTGATTGTATAAAAGCCGATTATACAATCAGCTGATGCATCGGTGCAAAAAAAAAAAATAAATAATACTCACTTATGTGCTGATTACCGATTACCGGCAGCTCCTGGAGCGATGGTGCGGGAGTCTGATCCTGTCCGATCGCTGCAGCAGCTGCCGGTAATCAGGGATGAAGTCTCCTGACACATCCGCTGATACCGGCCGGGCGCCCGCGTCACCGCGATACTTACGATCACCTGATGCATCAGGTGACTGCATCAGGTGATCCATCGCCAGGTCCTGCATCCGTCGGAGCTTTCCCGGCCGTCTGCACACAGCCGGAGCGGGGGTGGCGATACCGTGAGAGGATCTGGGAGCGGGCATGGCACCGGGAGGCTGCAGACAGGTGAGTATAACTTTTTTTTTTTTTTCTACTGTTAACTTTTGTTTTCGCAGCCGCTTCCATCTCCCGCCCAGACATGGCGCCGCACGGCAGCATACATGCCCAGGACGGGAGGTGGAAGCGACGGTGACGGTACCGGGAGGATTCACGCTTCTGTGTATACTGACAGAAGGAATCCTCTTCCTGTACACGTCACTTTACTACCCACCTCCTGCGTTTATAGCTGCGTTTTTGGTCTTAGAAACGCACCAAAACGCACCAAAACGCAGCTATTTGCGTTTCTCATTGCGTCTTTCAACATCCCATTGAACTCAATGGATGAAAAGCGCAGTGAAAAACGCGGGAATAATTGACATGCTGCGTTTTTGTGGTCACCACAAAAACGCAGCTGAAAAAAAACGCTGTGTGGGGACAGCAAAAATGAAAACTCATAGACTTTGCTGGGGAAGCAAAGTCATGCAGTTTTGAGGCCAAAAACGCACCCGAAAAACGCGCAAAAACGCCGAGAAAAACGCACCGTGTGCACATAGCCTAAAGCCGCATCTGTGCTAGGTGTGGTGAGAGTAGTTGACCCAAGTCGAATTTGGACATACTCGCTGGGTCAACCCTGGGCTCTGGACACAAAGGAAAGAAGTGGGCAAAGTGGCCAGTCATCCATGTGCTACCAGGTCAGGAATCTAAGGAGAATTCCCTTGGGTTAGCAACTGCCACTTCCTGGTGTCCTCTTTCAATACCTTATTAATGGTGCAAGTGAAAGGGCCCAACACGCATTAGTGAATGAGCTCTGTCCCACAGCTGTCTTAATGGTTTCTAGAATCTAAATCACTTGTGGGTGGGACTGTACAGTATTGTGAAGGACTATTTGACTTTGCTGTGTGGATTGATGAAGTTAAGTGGGAAAATGTAGAACAGCACAGTAATAGTGGAAACATCGTAGCCAGGGAAGCATCGTAGCCAGGGAAGTGCTTAAATTTCCAATTATTCTGAACTGTGCGGCTCCTGTAATGTTAAAGAAGATGTGCCAATTCTGGTGCTTTACCTGGCTCATCCCAATTGTCCTGGTGCGGTGGCAATCGGGGTAATGTAAGGGGTAAATGACAGCTGTGATTTGTAAAAAATTGACAGTTGCCATCAAGCCCTGGATTAGTAATGGGAGGCGTTTATGAGACACCCCCATTTTTTATCCTGTAATGTGAAAAGAAATAAAACACAAACACTGAAAAAATCCTTTATTTGAAATATAATACACACACCCTCTTTCACCACTTTATAAACCCCCAAAATACTCTTGCAGGACCGACGTAATACATATGAAGTCCGACGACGAACCTCAGCTCTACTAAATCCAGAGGCTGCAGAGAGGAAAAACATACAAACCTATAGTTCAGAAAAGAGTCATAAAACTACCTTGGTGAAAGCAGAAACATGATTTTATTTATGAATTAAACACAAACATAATAACACCACAACATGTATAATAAAATATATAGTGCTGGTGAGGATACAAAAAAGGGGGGAAAAGTTAGTTATAAGGAGGTGGGTGTAAAGTGCCTATGCATAATAGAAGCAATAGTATATAGATATAATGTGGGACGCCTAGCCCACAAATAAAGTGAACTTACACAATAGCAGAAAAGCTAGAAATCACAGATTGCAGGGCTATGCACAATCACCCCTAGTAAAGTGCATATGAGTAATCAACTCCTTAGCATTCAGCTCCATATAGAAAGGCACTCACTCATAGTAACTCCTGATCAGTGAAGGGATGCACCTCCAATCACCACTTTACTAAAAAAAGGAGCATAACTCGGGTGGTGTGTTACTTCTTGAAAAATCCATAATTTTGGGTTATTGTGACTCTAATAATAAAAAGTTATCTAATATTGACTAATGGGGGGAAGATAATGATTAACTTCTCTACCCCTCCTCCCCAGCAGTTACTATCTCCTCTCCCCCTCCCTCACAGCAGTCATGTCTTCTGTAGTAATGTGCCCATCCTTGCCCCCTGTAGTAATGTGTCCATCCTTGTCACCTGGAGTAATGTGCCCATTCTTGTCCCCTGTAGTTATGTGCACATCCTTGTCTCCTGTAGTAATGTGCCGATCCTTGTCCCCATCCTGTAGTAATGTGCACATCTTTGTCCTCTGTAGTAATGTGGCCAACTTGTCACTCTTGTAGTAATGTGTCCATTCTTGTGCCCATCCTTGTCCCCTTCTATTAGCAATGCCCCATCCTGTAGTAATATCCCCTAATTATGCCACATTATGCCATTTTCACATACTGTAAGAAGATTCTTCCCATCTGTTCTCCATTCCCTCGGTGTCCTCTTTCCTTCTTCTTGCGACCCTCAGGCCCCCTGATGATCGCAGACCTATGTCGGGGGCCACAGCCACAATGATGTCACCTGCTGAACTCTGATTGACCAGCAGCAGCCTTTGGTGAAGCTATGCAGAGAGTTCCTGTGCGTGGCAGCGGAAATCAAAACGCTGAAGTAAAGTTCACATGGCTGCGGCCCCTGGCATAGGGCCATGATTGTCAGGGGGCCTGCAGGCCGCAAGAAGCTCAGGGGCCACATGCAGCCTGCAGTCATGTGTTTGAGACCCCTGGGTTAGAGAGAGGCATGTTATGTACTGCGTGGTACATAAGCATGCCTCACTCAGGAACCTGATTAAAGGTATAGAGCACAAATTACCAGCGGCTGCATTCAAACCTCGGCTGCCAGTGATTTAACTAGAACTGCATGTACAGCCCCCCGAGCTGGTAATTTCAGGGCAGTTTAGCTGCACGTGCAGTTCTAGTTAAATTACCGGTGGCCGCGGCTTGTTCTATAGATTGGGATGCGACCGCCTGCCACTACCGCACGTGTCAGCAACAATGGCTCAGTGTGTCACTACTGACACGCATTTCCTAGGTTAGCCATCACTGCTCTAGATCATACTGCTCTCAGATTACATAACAAAAACCTGGAGACAGAGTCCCTTTAATAATTCAGAATCCGTTTTATTTCTGGAGTTTAGTGCATGAAAAATAAATTAAGAAAATATAGTTAATAGCGCTTGTCTGAAGTTTTTCAAGAGTGCCTCCAAATTACCCAGCTCCCTTTTAATCTATTGATTCAAGATTTTGTCAGGTAAAGGAAATATGTTCTTGAATTTTGTGCCTGGAGAGATTTGTTACATCCTCACAGTTTACGCGGTGACAAATGTATTTTCCATTAGCACTTCCAAAGCGATTTCGACGAGGCACATAAAACTTCTATTATCTTTCTTTGTTTGCTCACAATCATTTTCTCTTTTCTGTGTCTCCTGAAATGTTTAACAGATAGCACTGACAATAAAGCAGCTCATTTGAGGTAAATTATTACTTTTCTAAAAGGTCAGGATGAATATTTTTTTCTGTGTAGAGTAAGAGGTAGGAGAGGAAGCGAAAATGGGACAAGACGTTACAAAATCGATAAACTATTACAAAGTTAATTTATAAAGTCTTACGACTGGAGAACTGATTAAGCTGAAAGTCCTGTGGCAAGTTATCATTTTCTAACATGTCTCTTTCCTTAGAAAATAGAGATTTACCAGAGAATTGCTTTACTTGCTGAAATGTGATGTTGTGTGTATGTGTCTGTAATTGTGAACATCAGATCATGAGATCCAAACACGCTCCTTACATAAGCATTACTGCTATCTATACCCATTGGTTTGAGGCAATATACTGACATCTGAAACAAGCAGCATTCGGTGGGAATCTATCATTGCCCCCATACCAGTTGCAATTCTTGGCTACATATTTGCTCCAAAAGTTGTCACTTCTTTTGCTCTTTTCCACTACTCAAGTCACTTTGCATAAAGTGGACAGTACTGGGTGGAAGGAGACTGAGGATGCACTGACCAACAATATATTGCTACTAAATCGAGAAATAGGGCAGACAAAATGAGCCCTCAATGCATGGAAATAAGAATGAAAAATAAGAGATAATGCAAGGCGAAAATATGGTTGCAGGCAAAGAGGGGACGGGGCTTGTCAATCCACATAATTCTACACGGACAATGGCTTTATCAGGGGTAAGGTTTGGGTTTTCCATGGAACTTGTTGTGTTTTCTTGCCCTTATCCAAGATGGGGTCTGTTTCCTCATCTTTTTCTTGAACGTCCTGTCTGCCCTGCTTATAAGTCCCGGTCCAGGACTTATCCCTTGCCTGAGTATTTTGTTGCTGCTTGCTTCTGAGTCACTCCTGACTTGATATTGGACTTCCTGCTACCTCTTGTTTTGTGATCTGCTTCATTACTGCTCAGCTACCTGCAGTCCTCGGTGCATAATCCTGTTCCTGGCTGTGGTTCCCTCCTTTCAAGGCTTCTAGGAGAAGAGCTTCAGACTGCTGGACTTCCTTGCTCTGTAAGGACTTTTATTCTCTGTTTGTAATCAGTGTACCTTATCCTGGACTCAATCTGTATGGACTGTGTTCTAGATTTGAATGGGACCTTGGCAGCCCTGGGAGGTACACTGATAACCATTTGTTTGCAGTACTCACTCCAGCTTGGTATTCTGGACATTCACGTATTTGTTGTTGTGCGTACACATTATTCTGGACTTACATGTATAGTGCGGTGAGCAGTACTGCATATCACACCACTGCATATTTTTTCCGGACTTTCATGCATTTGTGCGGATTATTTAGTATACATTCATTTATTTGTGCTGGTTGTACTTGCAATTGTTGTATTTGCCACTGTTATTCTCTGTTTCTTCTTTGTGTGTTTATTATTTGTCAATACAAAGTATTTACACTACCCTCGTCTCAGTTTCATTATATTCCATGCTATCAGATTCCAAAGTATCTACATAAGTATTACAGTGGGTCCTACCAGGTACACACACCCAGCCAGGACCAGCTCTCTCATGTGGCTTGTCAGGGCATCCAGAGTCAATTACTCTCCCATGACTACGGCCCCCATGCCACTCTACAGATGCATGAAAATGGTCTGAATTTTCTGGATAAAACTTAGACAATTGTTGATACACTCAACTGGCTCAAGCCCCTGGAAGTATAAAGTGCCAGGATAGTTGTAGAGCTGCTAAACCATCAGCCACAGTGCTACACATAAATCTCACAACCCTTTCAATCTAGCAAAAGTGTATAGTATATATCCATAGGGAGCTTATAATGAATTAATTAGGCTCATCTTTCTCTAGTGTGTCTTTCAATAGGATTGTTAAAAAATGCCAATTTCAAAGAAGGAATCTAAAATGTGCCCATCTTTTTGTCAGATTTCTTTTATCATATAAAAAGGTTTTATTTTTCTTGATGATGATTTGGCAGTCTCACTGGAGATTTTTAGATTGTAAGGGTTGTGGGATTTAAGTGTAGCTATGTATGTGGCTGATGGTTTAGCAGCTTTACAACCATCCTGGCACTTTACAGGGAAGGGCTTGAGTCAGTTGAGCGTAAGAATAATTGTCTAGGTTTTATGCAAAAAATTTAGACCATTTTCATGCATATGTAGAGTGGCGTGGGGGTGGTAGTCGTGGGCGAGAGGCTGACTCTGGATGTGTGGACTTGTTCAGGTCGCATGTTGCCGCTGGCATTGGCTGGCCAGGACTAGAACTCACAAGTAGACCACCCATTTGTTTCAAACAACAGATCTTACTCATCAGTTCATTCTCAGCAACAACTTTACACCTCGGAGAGCAGATACATATATTCAAGCATGTAAGGGTCAGCACACGGAGAGTAATACAGAGGGAGTGGAATATGATAAAAAACAAATCGCATTCCACTCGGACCAATATTACTCTATGGGGCAGCTCCCATGAGCGAATGTTTTCTCAGCCCTAATCGGACTGTGAAAACAGTCGCAGCATGCTGCGGGTGGAATGCGATCTTGTTTCACTCGCACCCATTCAAGTCTATGGGGCGAGAGAAACATTGATTTGCTATCGCGTTACACCGGTGTAACGCGAGTGCAGTGCGATTCTCGCATCAGCTGGCAATGGAGGAGATAGTGAGATAAATCCCTCCCTCTCCTCTGCAGCACTGGCTCTCCCCTCCGCAGTGCCGGTCCTCCCCTTCGCAGCTTTGGTCTGATCGCACGATCGGATCACAGTCGCATGACACTCGCATGACACTCGGCTCCCGCTGTGCTGCGAGCATGAGCCGAGTGTCATGCGAGGACTTGCACTAATCTCTGTGTGGCCTCAGCCTTACAGTTCTACTACAGCAGTGTGGTAGACAAAAATATATAAAACTTAACTTTTACTAGTAGGTTAAAAAAGGGAGCCACCCCTAACACACACCATACACATAGATAATTAGCACCTGTGAAAATAATGTTATAAACAGCAAAACACATTTGACTATGGATTTGTCAGTATAAGGACTGATACCATAGGCAAAAATAAGGTGATTGAATGTGTAGGCAACTGTATTTGTAACATTATAAGTAGCTGCCCAGAAAAAAAGACACCTATAAATCAGAGCAGATAATGGAGGTGTGAGTGCAATTCTTTATTTCCTTGTGCTGAGATATAAAAATAATCTAAGTTTCCCCTGGAGGTGGATGAAACCACAATCTGGATGAGGAGGCTGGAAGAACAAAAGAACGCAGCCTGATGGCCAATAAGTCATGGGTCGAATCCCGATTGGCTGAAGACCCCAGAGAAGAACCATTGAGAAGGTACCCCTTGTTGTGGAAAAAGTTAGAAGCGGAAGAGCCTCGGTTAGGCAAGGAGCAATGTTGGCTGGAAGAGGCCTGTGTGTGAAAATTGAAACGAGCTGTGGTTGATGCCCTCATGGCCAGGGAGGACTGGATATTATTTTGTATTTTTGTTTTCCCCAAGTTTTGCACTTGTTACACACCCCCTACTGGTTACTGTTACACACCTATTGGAAGAACTCTGTGTCTTGTGTGCTTGAGGAGGATAACCCTTCTGCCATGGACTTTGCCCAAAATCTCTTGGACTTTGCCTAAATTGTCCCTTTGGACTTTGCTCTTTGAACTGTGCCCCAAATCCCTTGGACTTTGCCCTAACCAGCCCTTGATAGATTGTTCCCAGCCCTATGAATAGTGAGTGGGGGCAGAAGACCCAATGTTCCGGCCGGGTAAGTAACCTGAAGGACTGTGCCTGTGGACTTACAGGCCAATTGTGGAGTAGTCCTGAGGGCCTTTGTTTAAATGAACTTGAACTGTTGTAGCATCTGGGGTCCCAACCCAGTGGGTACGAGGTTGGGACGACCTGAAGTTAGACTAGTCCAGGGTAGTCAGCGGTGGCGGGGCCCGACTCCGTGACCCTGGCGGAGTCAATTAATAATAAAGGGGGAGATTATGATGGGAGTTGTAGTTTATTGAAATTCGTGATGCCACCTGTGGTATTGTGCGGCTATGGAGCCGCAGCTGCTGGATGGGACCTCCGGGGCTAATGTTGTGGCAGCTGAGGTGTTTCTTGCTCCCTACAGGTGGAGCGGGTACCCCAGGGCAACCTTTGGAAAAGTGTATGGTGGTCTGGTCAGGTAGCGACCAGGTGGGCTTCAGCAGCAGGAGTGGGATGGAAGGGACTTGTAATACTCCTGGTGGTACGTTGCAGGGATGACAGGGCACGGAAAGAAGTAGGCGACACAAAAGCTGCGGTTCACGGTGTTTTTACTCACTGTTTGTTATGCCCGCAGAGTGCCGGTTTCCACCATGATGGGCTCCAGGCGATCCCGAACTCCTCGGATCCCAGTGCTGGTTGTGACCCAGTGAATTCTTCTCTCATGCACCTCTCTGTTACTAGTGGGTCCCCGTAGCCTGTAGCTTTCGAAGGCCCCTGCTTGGCTTTTTGTATAGAAAGTCCCGGTCCGTTCGCAGGCAGCACGAACCTTTCAATGGGCTGTATCTCTGTACCAATTCCCAGGCTCTGAGTCTACTGCTGTGCTTCGGACACTATGGTGGGACGATAAACGTACAATCTTCTCTCCCTGTAGATTTATTAGGCGAGCCTGAAGCGTCCCCTAATCTAGGGTTCTACACCCTGACGGTGCTTTGCCCTGTGAGTAATCACACTTCACTCCCCAGCGACCGCACTCCTCTTTTCACCAAAGTCACTAGTGAGCTCTGACAGGAACTGATTGGGACTGTCAGCTGTCCCCCACCTTCTCCTCAGACTGACTGGCTGACTGACTCTCACTGGTCTCAACCAGTTCTCTTCAACTGTCCACTTTTCAAGCCTAGCCCCGCCCACTTTACCTACTGACCCCTCCCACACTCCCTCTGCCAGGCCCCACCGCTACAGGACAGCGAATGGGACTTAAGGCTCCACAACCAGGTATACTGGTCGTTGCTTCTCTGCTTCTCAACATTAATGGAGTACCTGCCTTAAACCCTGACCCAAGGTGTGTCCTGACAACTGGCGTGTGTTGGGATGTGATGTTGTGTAGAACCGACACTGTTCACCCAGGAATCCAGGATGAGCACAGCACCTAAAATCAGGTGCCGTGCCCTGTGGCGACTGAAGCCTCAGGGGCGCCACACTAGAATCTTAACTTTTTTATTTTTCTGTTAATGTGATGCCCTGGCGCCACCAGGTGGCCACCAGGTGGTCACAGAAGTGTACCACACCATACATAACACCTTCCCACACAAGGTTCCATCAGCCACAAAATCCTAGCCACCCATCCCAGGGTAGGAAGGACACACCAGTGGGTAGGACCAGGCGGATTGGGATCGCCCACCTAGGGGTCTTGAGGATCCAGGGGCGAGAACACAGTAGATTGAGTTTGGAGTTGAAGTGGAGAGGAGTGACAGTGACAGACTGTCAAAGGAAAGCTAAGCCTAGTGAAGGGTAGACAGGGTAGTGGACCTGGTCTACTGGCTAGGTGGCTAGCAGTGGACTGTCTCCAGAGGCGACGGGAATACGGTCCAGAGTGGACCGGGACAGGGTTGGAGCCCGTCGGTACCAACAGCGGAGATCCGGTCCAGAAATCATGCACAGGCGGGCTACCTGGACCCTAGTTAGAAGACGGTTGCAAGCCCCTTCTCTAATTCACCAGGCCAGGGGCAGGTTTCAAGCCTAGCTCCAGAAGTGTTAGCCCAGATAGAGCGAAATGGCAGCCCACCATGGGGATAGGGTATCCGCAAACACCCACTGAAATCCCAAGGGTCAGTTTTTAAGGGCACATCTCCCAACCAGAACATACCGGGAGTGGACTTCCCTGTTCCAGACGTAGTTGTCCGAAAGTGAGAAAAATTACAGAGTGCCGGAGGAAGGGACATCGGTACACCAGCCAGGTTTGGGACCCGAGTACACCCGGACGCGGCAGCCGGCCACTGACACCTTGGTTTACCAACGGACTTGCGTGCAATTATTCCACAGTGAGTACATCACTCCCCACTCCGGCCCGGCGCGCCACCTCCGGCCTGCATCACTCCCCGTGTTCTGGACACTGAGCCCCGGGGCATCCATCCCTAACCACGGAGGGGTTAACATCCAGCTGCTATCTCATTTCCCCCGGGTGCTCCTCAACAGCAGCGGTGGTACCACATCTTACCACACACTGTGGGTGGCGTCACGAAATATCTACACCAATCCCTGTACAAATACGTCCCCTTTTTAATTGAGTGTCCACGCGACCCCTGGGTCCAGAAATCCCTCAAGCCACTGTGGATCCGGATCCGAGCAGCCCGGCTGCTACTGACGTGGGGGCGACACATTAAGATAGCTATAAAAGGCCTTGTTTTTTGCAGGACGAGTCATAGTTTTTATTGACATAACTCATTTTACAATGTCAATTGATGTGAAATTGGGAAAACTGCAATTCATTGTTTTTCATTTTTGTTTTTATGGTGTTCATTGTGCAGTGAAATTCCCCAGGTCACATGAATCTACATCTCAGCAGCATTACATCAATACCAAACTTGTATAGTTTTTTACATTTTAATAGTGCAAACAATTCTGCAATTTGTAAAAAAAAATGTTTTGTGTTGCCATTTTCTGTGACCTGTAACTAATTTGTTTTCCTGTCGATGGAGTTGTGTAAGGGATTGTTCTTGCTTGCTGAGCTGACATTTTCATGGATCTATTTTTGAGGTTCATATGACATATTGACCACTTTTTATTGCTTTTTCTCGGGGAACTGCAGTGACTTAAAATATATATAAAAAAAAAATATTGGCATTTAATGTATGTTTTCAATTATTTTATATTCATGTATTTTATTTTTGTGAGCAGAGTTTTATGAAAATGATGATAGCAATTATGTTTGTAATGTTTTTTTATTTATTTTAAAACAGGGAGAAATTATTTCAACTTTTAACATAGTTTCTAATTTTTTAATTTTAATTTTTTTATTTTTACTGATGTTTTTAATCTGCCTAGGGGACTTTACCTGTGATCGTGTAATTCCTTATACGATATACTCTATTATCACAGTATTTCAGTAAATGGCATAAATCATGGTCTCCTTTGAAGCTCAGCCTACTGCCAGCTACAGCCGAACTTATGAAAAATTGTACGAGTTTCATCCAGAAAATTCCATTTTCATCGTTTATCCGATTTTTATTTATGTGCCATCCATGTGTCCTTTTTTACGTGCATGTGACATTAGTTTGCCATCAGTTTTTATACGTCTACAATAAAAAAAATATCAAATACAGTTTCATAGGTTTCTAATACAAATGTATCAGTAAAAACTGGATGCCATATGGATGTTTTGCCCTGCATCTGGTTTTGTTTTTTTTTACGCTCCTATAGACTTAGATGAAGGAGTCCAAACCGAGTTTCTTAAAATGCTGTGATTTTCATCTCATTGACATTCAGACCAAGAGAAAAATTGCTCATCTGAATATGCCTATTGAATAACATGCATTAGTGTGCTCACCTTGTGATATCCAATAAAAAATCGGATGCCACATGTCCAATTTATATGCTTGTCTGCATGAATCCCATGTCTCACCTTGATAAGAGAATTAAAATGATGCAACAGAAACCTTCAACAGGCTCTCAATTACAGTGGTAACCCATCACATCTCTGATTGTCTCTTAAGAGAGGAAGAAGACGAACTCTGGTGCCACCTATATATTTTTTCTCCTAATCCATTCCTTGAACAAATGGTTTTGCAGGATTTGTGTGATCTTTCTATTGATAATGGTATTGGTGTGAACACTGGTTCTGCGATTCCTCATTTCAATACTCCCAATCCTCAGTTTTATCCCATCCCCTCCAGGTGTGATCAAATGACAGATTTTCAAAAGGAGCCCTCAATTCACAATCTATCTAAAAAAGAAAAAAGTGCCCTCACTGCTCTACGTGATAATCCTAATATCATTATAAAAAACGCGGATAAAGGCGGTGCAGTGGTGGTTTTAGATGTGGGCTTATATGAAAAAGAAATATTAAATATGTTAGAGGATGATAATATCTACAGGAGGGTTGAATTTGATCCATCCTTGGAGATTAAAAAATCTTTGGAAAGAATTTTAAATGAAGGTTTTCACCCTGGTTTAATTGATGAAAAACAGAGGGATTATCTCAATCCGGTTTGTTCACTCACGCCTTTATTACATGCACTACCAAAAGCCCATAAGGATTTTTTTCCACCAAAATTTAGACCAATAGTGTCGGGGATTAATTCTGTTACAGAACATTTGTCTGAATGGTTAGACACCCATCTTCAATTTCTTCCAAAGATGTCCCCTGGACATGTTTTGGATAGTAAGCATGTATTGAACATTATCTCACAGGTTAAATGGCAGAGCAATTTCAGCTGGCTCACCTGGGATGTTCAGACATTGTATACATCCATCCCCCACTCACTTGCAATCCTGGCCCTTAGAGATCAGCTTCAAAAATATTCCAATTATTCTGTGGATCTCCAAAATTTTTTGCTGGTTGTAACTTTTTTTCTCTTAAAAAACAACTATTTTACATTTCTTGGTAATGCATATGTTCAACTACAGGGATGTTCAATGGGCGCGTGATTTTCTCCTTCATTAGCATGCATTTTTATGTTCTGGTGGGAGGAGCAATTTATTTTTACTCAAAACAATCCCTTTTCCTCAGATATTGCCATATATTTACGTTATATAGATGATATACTTATTATATGGCAAAATCCTGATGAAAATATTGATAATTTCATTTCCTACATCAGCAATAACGCTCATAATCTAGCGTTTACATTTTTTCACCATCTTTCAAAAGTTAATTTTATGGATAGGTCATTTTATGGAAACAATAATAGTGGTAATATAGATTGTGCACTATATCGAAAGCCCATAGCTGGCAACTCGTTGTTGCATGCTAAAAGCTGCCATCCCAGACATGTGATCGAAAACATCCCTGTGGGCGAATATATACGTGCAAAAAGATGTTGTACCAGCAAGGAAAGTTTTGAAGCTGAATGTAACAACATTGATAGAAGGTTTTTAGCCAGAGGATATAAGTATAAAAATCTTGAAAGGGCAAAAGTTAAAACCAATTCCAAGGATAGAAATCAATATCTGGACATTAATCAAAATAAAAATAAAAATTCTTTACAAAGCTCATTACCAGTAGTTTTTTCTACCAAGTTTAGTAATAATTATTATGACGTAATCCAAGTGATCAAAAAATATTTACCAATATTATCTACTGGTGATATATTAAATCAAATTCTAAAAGATGGTGTGAGGTTTGTTTCTAAAAGAAACAGTACGTTAAGTTCGATTTTATCACCCAGTGATCACACCAGTAGATGCGTCTCTGTAAATAAAGAAAAAAATACTGGAAATTGGTTACCGACTACGGGGTCATATAAGTGTGGTCATAAAACCTGTGGACTATGCGGATATATGTTAAATGTTAAAAAATTCTCTTCGTATGTGGATAAAAAATCCTATGAAATTACCTCCATGATCAATTGTGGTTCTGAATACGTAGTCTATTTGATTTCCTGCACAGCTTGTCAGCTGCAGTATATAGGCAGCACTTCGCGTTCTTTGAGAAAGAGAATTTCTGAACACATCTATGATGTGAATAATACCTCCTCTAGAAAATTATCTGGAGCGTCACAGCATTTTTGTGACGCTCATGCGGGTAACTTGAACAGTATGAAAGTAAACGCTATTGAAAAAATAAAGTTACCCAAAAGAGGAGGAAATTTAAAAGAAATTCTCTTTCAAAAAGAAATAAAATGGATTTTTTCTAGGGGCACAAGATTCCCTGATGGTCTTAACAAAAGAAATGAATTATTGTTTGCTTATTGAATAATCTTTTGTATATATATATATATATATATATATATATATATATATATATATATATATATATATATATATACATATATATATATATATATATATATGGTTCTTGAAAAAATATGTATTTAGTTTTTTGTAAAAAAATATTCAGAATTTTGTAAAGAAATATATATGTATAAAATGATGTTTCTTTTAGTGCTTAAATTTAGCCTTTCCCATAATGGAAATTTAATCACATGGTGGGTCTCAGCCCCTTTTTAAACAGTCCTGTGACCATATGGTTTAGAGACAGACTAAGATCAGGTCGATCGAAACGCGTCCTCTCATCTATGGGTTTCCTGACCATGTTATGGACTTTTTAATATGTCTTAAATAAAGAAGAATGGATTTTAAGAAAAATTTTGCGTGGACCAATTGCTGGAAAAACTCTTCTCCTTGTATTACCAGGATTTGCCGACCTTCCTTCCTTGCAATATCCACTGCATTTGGGTCTCCTACTAAGCAGGTGAGCTGGAAACAACTTTCTTTGCATGGCCACCTATAGGAGGTAGCAATCCTAAAAGTCAAAAGTGACCCTTTAACTAATCTTGTCGTATTACTTAGGATTTATGCCAGATCACAATCTCAATTTGCAGTCACGGTGTTTCGGAATGGTTGTCCATTGTCAGTGCAAAGTATGAGATCTGATCTGGATGTATGAGGGGCTAAGACGGGGTCTAAATGTGATGCTTTTCTCCTTACAAAGACTGAAACACCATACCAGCATGGCAGTGAGAAGACTTTAAGCCGCAATGCTCCTCTTGGAAATATTCAAATTGTCTCTTCAGGGAGGGAGAAGATGAACTCTGGTGTCACCTATTGAAAGTAGCAATCCTAAAAGTCAAAAGTTACCCTTTAACAAGTCTTTTTGTATGACTTAGGATTTGTGCTAGATCAGAATCTCAATTTGCAGACACAGTGTTTCGGGATGGTTGTCTCTCATCACTGCAAAGTATGAGATCTGATCTGGCTGTATGAGAGGCTAAGATGGGGTCTAAAGGGGAAGTTTTTTTCTTTACGGAGACTGACACACCAGTAAGAGAAGCATTGCAGCTTAAAGTCTCCTCACTGGGATGCTGGTATGGTGTGTCAGTTTCAGTAAGGAGAAGAGCTTCCCCTTTAGACCCTGTCTTAACCTCTCATACAGCCACATCAGATCTCACATTTTCCAGTGATGAGGGACAACCATCCTGAAACACTGTGCCTGTAAATTGAGATTCTGATTTGGCATAAATCCTAAGTCATACGACAAGACTCGTTAGGGTAATTTCACACACTGCGTTTTTCTGACGCTGTGTTTCTGTGCGTTTTTTTGCGGCAAAAAACGCACCCGCGGCAAAAAAATATGGCAAAAACCGCATGCGTTTTTACCGCATTTTGGTGCATTTATGGCTGTGTTTTGCTGCTTTTTTGTTCACTGCGTTTTTATGCGTTTTTTTCAGGGAACAATGCCAATAAAGATTGGTGAAGAAAAAAAAAAAAAAAGGCTGATCTCATTTCCTTCTTCAATATATTTTTCATTCTCCACTAATGTATGCAGGAGAACAGACAGCTGCAGAACTACAAGGCTCAGCATCCTCCATCAAGGACTTTATGCTGGAGGGAGAAGCAGGGGGAGCAGAATTACAAGGCTCAGCATACTTCATCAATTAGTGTATGCAGGAGAGCAGACAGCAGCTGCAGAACTACAAGGCTCAGCATCCTCCATCCAGGACTGTATGCTGGAGGTAGTGACAGGGGGAGCAGAACTACAAGAAGCTCCATCTTCTGGCGCTGTATCCAACTCTACCAGCTGCCCTGATGCCAGGTGGCTCGCTGGGTAATAATGGGGTTAGGGCTAGCTGTGCATTATCAGGTGGCCCTAAGCCCGAAATTCATGGTGTCAAGCCAATATTAGACATGGCCACCATGAATTTCTAGTAAAGATAAAAAAAAACACAAGACACAGAAAAATATTTTTATTAGAAATAAAACACAACACAATTAGTGACTCCATCTTTATTGAAATAAAGAACCCCCTTCCTCCGCAGTAATCCTGGGTCAAGGGTCCCGCGCCGTCCAATCCAGATCCAATATCATCTGATCGGTTTGCTGGAAGGCAAAGCGATCAGATGATTTGTTAGGTTCAAGGACGTGAATCACTTGACACATCAACTGATTGTATAAAAGCCATTTGCACAATCAGCTGATGCATCAGTGGAAAAAAACAAATACTCACTTCTGTGCAGACTCCCATTCGATCGCTGCAGGACCCGGCGGTAATCAGCAGATGAAGTCACCTGACCGTATCAGCTGATAGTTTAAGCCGGCCGGGCGGTAAAAAGCTGGCATCACCGCAAGACTTATACGATCAGCTGATGCGGTCAGGTGACCGCATCAGCTGATCACCGGCAGGTCCTGCAGCGATCGGACGTGTCCCAGGAGTCTGCACACAGCCGGAGCAGGGGTGGCGGTACCGGGAAGAGGAGCTTGGAGCGGACGTGTCCTGGGAGTCTGCAAACAGGTGAGTGTGACTTTTTTGTTTTTCTACTGTTCACTTTTGATTTTGCAGCTGCTTCCACCTCCCGTCCAGACATGGCGACGTACGGCAGGTGGAAGCAGCGGTGGTGGTACAGGGAGGATTCACGCTTCTGTGTTTACTAACAGAAGGAATCCTCTTCCTGTACAAGTCACTGTACTACCCACCTCTTGTGTTTATAGCTGCGTTTTTAGTCATAGAAACGCACTAAAAGGCAGCTATATTTGCAATTTGCGTTTTTCATTGAGTTTTTGAACATCTCATTGACGTCAGTGGGTGGAAAACGCAGTGAAAAACGGGCACCACAAAAACGCAGCTAAAAAAAAACGCTGTGTGCAGACAGCAAAAATGAAAACTCATAGATTTTGCTGGTGAAGCAAAGTCATGCAGTTTTCTGAACAAAAACGCATCCGAAAAACGTGCAAAATTGCAGCGAAAAATGCACTGTGCGCACATAGCTTTAAAGGGTAACTTTTAACTTTTAGGATTGCTGCCTCCAATTGGTGGCACCAAAGTTTGTCTTCTTCCTCCCTGAAGAGACAATTTGCATATTTCCCAGAGGAGCATTGCAGCTATAAGGCGGGCTGTACACGTTGCGACATCGCTACCGATATATCGTCGGGGTCACGTCGTTAGTGACGCACATCCGGCGCCGGTAGCGACATCGCAATGTGTAAATCCTAGGTGCGACGATGAGCGAGCGCAAAAGTGTAAAAAGTCGCTGATCTGTGTCATGTCGTTCATTTCCATAATGTCGACTCGTTACTACTGCAGATACGATGTTGTTTGTCATTCCTGCAGCACCACACATCGCTGTGTGTGAAACCGCAGGAACGACAAACATCTCCTTACCTGCGTCCACCAGCAATGCGGAAGGAAGCAGGTGGGCGGGATGTTACGTCCTGCTCATATCCGCCCCTCCTTTTCTATTGGGCAGTGGTTCAGTGACGCTGCTGTGACGTCGCTGTGACGCTGAACGAACCGCCTCCTTAGAAAGGAGGCGGTTCGCCGGTCACAGCGACGTCGCTGATCAATTATGTGCGTGTGAAGCTGACGTAGCGAGTATGTTCGCTACGGCAGCAAGCACCAGATATCGCCCGTACGATGGGGGCGGGTGCTATCGCTCTCGACATCGCTAGTAATTGCTAGCGATGTCGCAACATGTACAGCCCGCCTAAGTCTCGTCACTGGCATGCTGGAATGGTGTGTCAGTCTCTGCAAGGAGAAAAACCTTCCCTTAAGATCACATCTCTGATCACATTGCTGGGGGCACTTGGACCCCGATAAGCGTGCATACCAGCAATTGCATTTTTAAAATACCGCTGTTAATGAATGACAGGCATTATGTAATCTTTCTAGTCATATAAAAGTAGCAGTTGCATATGTTGACTGAGTTATCTGAGTTTTATCACTAAAAAGTTTTTAACTAGAAGATAAAAAAAAAATCACAGCTAAATACACAGTAATTATTCGTTAATTTGACATCTGAGAATTACAGAATAATATTTTCCAGACTATTTTCCAAATTTAGCTAAAACCGAAGGGAGATTTCACAGCTCAAATTATATTATGTCTTCTTGGAGAAACATTGGAAGGTTCTTCATGAGCTATGCGGGAGCTCTCTGTTGGCAGGCCGGAGCGTGCCAGCTGCAGAATTTTCTGGCAACTTCCTTTCTCACATGTTTCCTCCTTCCACATATGGTGGAGCGACCTCAAAATTCCCAGTTTCCATTAACTTTTTTTGTTTGCAGATATAATTAGTTGACTCTTTTGTCTCAATAATGTTTTTCTTTCAGTGGCATCTGCTAAATTCAGACTCAATTGACTCTGGCCACAATAAATCAACTTGTAGTAAGACTTATTCTGAAAATTTTGGCCAAGGGCCTGCCGGAATAAACACATTAAAAGTGTGCAATGCGAAAACATTAAAGGGACAGTAAAACTATACATGAAGATACTTACAACTAAATTAACCTTTATGTAAAATATTTTTGACACATTTATTTTTAGAGAAAAAAAAGGAGAAAGTGAATCTTCCTCTTTGGAAAATGTCAAATGTTTGCATACACCTGCAAATGACTTCCATTATAAAATAGGCGTTAATATTTTTGTGAATTATTTTGCATCCTTTTAGAAAGTTGGCAGATAATTGCCAAAAGGAATCTCCTTTAGTATATGTTAGAGATAAGCAAATAAATAAGAGTGGAATTGAATTCAAATCAAATCAAATCAAATAAGCTTTATTGGCAGGACCAAATACAAATTAGTTTTGCCAAAGCAAGTGTACATTAGGGACTGGGACTGTGGGGATGGTGGGTGGGGCACATCCAGGGTGGGGACACCTCTAGGGTGGGAGCTATGGAAGTCCATGGCTTATGATGGGGCATATCCAGGGGGACTGTAGGAATGATGGATGGGGCACATCCAAGGTTGGGACTGTGGGGGCATATCTAGGGTGGGAGCTATGGAAGTCCATGGCTTATGATGGGGCATATCCAGGGTGGGGACTGTAGGAAGGATGGATGGGGCACATCTAGGGTGGGGACGGTGGGGGCTATGGAAGTCCATGGCTTATCATAGTTCTCTTTCTCGACGTCTATGACATTGGGTCACATACCACCACCGCTGCTATATCCACTGCGCTCTCTTCTTCCCCCAGCAGGATATATGTTTTCTCTTCCTCCTTCATGGAGCTGAAATCCGGGAAGAGATGGGAGAGTCTCCTGAAGTGAGTGTCCCTCACTGCTGAGTACTTGGTGCAGTGTAGCAGGAAGTGGGTTTCATCCTCCAGGGCCTCCAGGTCACAGTGTTGGCACAGTCTGTCCTCCCTGGGCTTGTAGCTCTGCTTGTGTCGGCCGGATTCAATGACTAGACTGTGGGCACTGAGTCTATATCAGCTCATGGTTCTGCGGTCCTTGGGGTCTGGGAGTTTTTCCAGATATGGGGCCAGTCTGTAGTCTCTCTGAAGACTCTGGTACATGGTCAGTTTCTTTGAGGTGTTGATGTCGGTCCTCCAGTCATTGACATACCTCTCCTGGCCCTCGTCTACCATCTTCCATCTATAATGTTTTGTAATTCGCTTCAGTGTGTATTCAACAAAATGGGGACTGGTGGCTACTATTTTTGTGGACACTAAGGGACCATCTAAAGGTTAAAGAAATAATCCTCATACTCACCTTATCACTTACATCTCCGGCCCCACTGCTTCTCAATTCCACCCATCAGGTCCCCCCCTCATCTCCTGATATCTACTGGAATTCCCTTGCCTCTCACATTAAGCCGAGACTTCTGCTTTCATGAAGCATGGGACGGTTCTGTGCGCGTGTGCAGAAGATCACTGTAACGTATGCCCTTGACCACAGACTAAGATGACTGTCTCGGACAGACTAGGGCTAGCAACCAAGTCGGCAGGACCTCAGAAAACCCGAAACCCTTTAACCCTTATACAGGGATTTGGAATTGCACAAGATCCAGGAGATCGCTACCTATGGAAGGCTGCAAACCAGGAAAGAGTGGTCGTCAGGCAGGGTCCAAACCAGGAGGCACAAAAAGGGATAAAACTCAGGAGGCAGGAGAGTAGTCAGGAAATCAGGCAGAGGTCAAAACCGGAGATGGCAGTGAGGTACATAAATGGCAGGCAGGAGGGTAGTCAGGAAACAAGCAGAAGTCAGAACACCAGAATCACTAAACATAACAGGAACCAGGAATACAGAACTATCTCAGGCAGTGGTCAGCAAACAAGAGGGGGAATAAGAAGAGTGTGGTGTCTTCCCATTGGCTGTAGCTGAATGATGGTAAATTCAGTTAGAAAACACACACCACCTACAGTCAGCCAGTGGTACTGCAGGTTCCAGGGAAACCCAGCTTAGTGGATGAGCGGAGCCTTCGCCCACCAGAGCCACTGGCACTGACTCCTCTCCCATCCCCAGCACTATCCACAGCGGGAACACGGCGTCGCCTGATGATCGGAGCAGAAGTCGAGAAGCGGACTCCGGTGGGGACCTGACAATCATTTTGCCATTTGATTCCATGGACCTTCACAGAACCCTCCCAGGCATTATGGAAGCCAGAAGTCCAGTGTAAGCATTAGGAGGAGTGGGGAAGGGATAAAAAGATGTAGTGAGGACCAGATGGGTAGCGGTGACTAGCAGAGGGTCTGGAGAGGTTAGCCTTTGAAGGATCTTTTTACTTATTTACAAATTAAGCTTTGTATGCTCTTTTGTCTAGAGAGACAACAAGGCATAATAGAGGGCATTCAATTTGTGGAGATTTTTTTTCCAAATTTTGCTTGATCCACGCATCTCTAGTATATTTCAAGAAAAGGACTACATAAAAATTCACGTGTCCTATAGCGAATATCCAAATAGATGCCCCCATGTGCTTTAAGGCCCAGTCACACTAAACAACATCGCTAGCAACATCGCTAGCAACATCACTGCTAATGAACAACTTTTGTGACGTAACAGCGATGTTGCTAGTGATGTTGCTTAGTGTGACATCCAGCAACAACCCGGCCCCTGCTGTGAGGTCGTTGGTTGTTGCTGAATGTTCTGGGCCATTTTTTAGTTGTTGCTCTCCCGCTGTGAAGCACACATCATTGTGTGTGACAGCGACAGAGCAACAACTAAATGTGCAGACAGCAGGAGCCGGCTTCTGCGGACTCTGGTAACCACAGTAAACATCGGGTAACCAAGAAGCCCTTACCTTGGTTACCCGATATTTACCTTCATTACCAGCCTCCGCCGCTCTCAGATGTCAGTGCCGGCTCCTGCTCTGTGCACATGTAGCTGCAGCCCACATCAGGTAATTAACCCAATGTGTACTGTAGCTAGGAGAGCAGGGAGCCAGCGCTAAGCAGTGTGCGCGGCTCCCTGCTCTCTGCACATGTAGCTGTAGAACACATCGGGTAATTAACCCCATGTGTACTGTAGCTAGGAGAGCAGGGAGCCAGCGCTAAGCGATGTGCGCTGGTAACCAAGGTAAATATCGGGTTGGTTACCCGATATTTACCTTAGTTACCAAGCGCAGCATCGCTTCCACGCGGCGCTGCTGGCTGGGGGCTGGTCACTGGTTGCTGGTGAGCTCACCAGCAACTTGTGTAGCCACACTCCAACGATCCCTGTCAGGTCAGGTTGCTGGTCGGATCGCTGGAGCGTCACAGTGTGACATCTCACCAGCAACCTCCTTGCAACTTACCAGCGATCCCTATCAGGTTGGATCGTTGTTGGGATCGCTGGTAAGTTATTTAGTGTGACTGGGCCTTTAGATGCCAATAAACAACCCCTTGTGTTTTAGCGGTTGCATCACAGGGAACCAAGAGGAGTGACAAAGGACCTCCTTTTTAACCACTTAGATACCATGGTCACTGTTCACCATGGCATGTAAGTGGCTAAATAGAGTTTGCTCTAATGCGGGTGTCTTCTTTGTTATAAAGCAGGCAGTGAAGGGTGCAGGGCCATTTGGCACCCGGCCACCACAGTTCACGGTCGCCATAGGTGGTATGACAGTGCAGTCAAGATAACATAATTAGCACTGGTTTTCAGCAACAAAGAGTAGTTTTTGACCCTCTTCCACAGGTTTTATTGATCCTTTAGGATGTGACGGACCCGTTTGTACAGCAACATTCATGCACAACAATGGAGACTTTGGTTTCTTTATATGTTACATGTTGTCACGCTCCCCGGGTTCCGATGTCGTTCCTCACTCACCGCTCCGGTCCCCGGGTCCCCTGCCTCCAGCCACACGTCCTCCTCGGCACCGCTCCCTGCTCTGGCCTCCGGCACCCGGGCGTCGCGCATGTGCATTAGGCCGCGCGTGCGGTCACTGACCTCCTCTTAAAGGCCCTGCACTCCCTAACAGGATATTGCATCAGTCAGGGTCAGGTATATTAGGAGCTTCCTGCCTGGAGGGCGTCGCCTGTTCTACGAGTTCTGCAAGCTAGAAGTCCAGGTCCCCATGTGCTTTGCTCTTACTAAACTTTGTCTCTTCCGTAGAGCCTGCTCTGCCTCCGTAACGGGTCCCTGAATCCAGTATTGCCAAGAGGTCCTCCGGTGTCCGTCGGCGGGGAATCCAACCACTGTTTCGGCAACCTGTGCCTCTCTGGTATCTCCGACTTCACCCGGCTGCCTTCCCGTCACACCCAGCTAACCCGGATCCCGCCTGAGCTTCCTAACCGGCGCCCATACTGGACTCCCGTAATTGTCTCCGAGGACTCTGTGGCTCCAAAGACTCCGTTTTACCCGTTCCCTGTGGGACGCTACCCCGGTTCCGCTAGTACTCCGGCTACCATGTACCTAGGCCCTCTGGTGGGGTGACTGGACAGTCCCTGTATAGGGGTTAGCTCCAGGTTGCCTCACTGGGGGAGTCGGGTACACGGCCCAGAGGATCCACCATCACCCGGACCTAACAGATAGAACAGGCCATGGATCCCGCCAAAGCACTAGCGCCCCAGTTGGCCGGAATGCAGCAGGAACTGGTCCACCAACGTGAAACACAATCTCATATGCTGGCTTTCATGACATCAGTGCATACCCGCCTAAACACGCTGCAGACAACCGCCACGTCCCTGTCAACCCCGGCCACGAACCCCATAGGAGCCCCCCTGGGGCCTCAAAACTCCGACTGGCTTCTCCGCCCCGGGATCCCAAGACCTGCCGGGGGTTCGTGAACCAGTGTTCACTTCACTTCAAGCTGCTGCCGCACCTCTTTGCTTGTGACCAGTCCAAAGTGGCCTTTGTAATGTCCCACCTGGAGGGTGAAGCACTGGCGTGGATGAATCCCTTTTGGGAGAAGGAAGATCCCGTAACCAACAACATCCGGGACTTGCTACATACCTTCCGTACCACCTTTGATGAACCCGGACGCGCCTCTGCGTCGGCTTCCTCGTTACTCAGACTACGACAAGGGACTTGCTATCCGGTTCCATACCCTAGCCTCTGAGCTAGGGTGGAACAATGAAGCCTTGACTGCCGCCTTCTGGGAGGGGCTTACCGGTCGTATCAAGGACTAGCTGGCCGGCCGAGACGTCCCCTCCACCTTGGACGCCCTGATCACCCTCGCAACCCGGATAGACCTCCACTTTCAAGAAAGGTCGAAGGAAATGTTCCGCGAGCAGCGCCCTGTAAGGCACTCCATTTCTCCACAGAAGTCTATTCTCTCCTCATCCATGCTCTCTGGCTCCTTCATCCATGAGCCCATGCAAGTGGACCGGCTACGGTCCTCTGAGCAGCGTCGAGCGGAACGAGCCGCCAAGGGCCTCTGCTTCTATTGTGGAGACGGCGCACACCAGGTGCGTGCCTGCCCAGAGAAACCGGGAAACTCCAAACCTAGGGTTGGTAGGAGAGGCCACCCTAGGTACTGGGAAGCTCTCTGACCCAGTGACATGGACTGTACAGGTGACAACAGGAGAAACCCGCTTCACGGCAGAGGCGTATCTCGATTCCGGGGCAGCGGGTAACTTCATCCACCAGGCCACAGTGGACAAGTGCCAGTTATCTGTCACCCCGCTGCAGACACCACTTGTGATAGCCTCTATGGATGGGGAACCCCTCTCTGACCCCGTCCTGTTCGTCACCAAACCTGTGAAACTGCGTATTGGTGCGCTACACACCAAAGAAATCGCCTTCTATGTTCTGCCACGCATGTCTCATCCGCTTCTGCTGCGTTTACCCTGGTTACGGGTACATGAACCTATGGTCAGCTGGCGTACTGGAGAAATCATCCGCTGGGGCCCGTCTTGTCATGAGAACTGCCTCCAGTCAGTTCAGTCCGTCCGTCGTCCTCCGGCCCCGGACTCCTTACCTGGTCTTCCTCCAGCCTATTGGTCCTTTCGCAGATGTGTTCGATAAAAAGGAGTCGAAGGTATTGCCTCCACATCGACCCTACGACTGTGCCATTGACCTTCTGCCGGGAACCACACCCCCTCGGGGACGGATATACCCTTTGTCCCCTGCTGAGACCCGGGCCATGTCTGACTACATCACCGAGAACCTGGCACGGGGGTTTATTCGAAGGTCCTCGTCCCCGGCTGGTGCGGGCTTCTTCTTCGTCAAGAAAAAAGAAGGTGACTTACGGCCCTGTATCGATTACCGGGGACTGAACCAGATCACAGTGAAAAACAAATACCCCCTGCCTCTCATCCCTGAACTCTTCAATCGGCTCCGGGGGGCCCGTATATTCACCAAATTGGATCTCCGTGGGGCCTACAACCTGGTTTGCATACGCTCCAGGGACGAGTGGAAGACCGCCTTGAACACCCGGGATGGGCACTATGAATATTGCATGATGCCCTTCGGCCTTTGCAATGCTCCGGCAGTCTTCCAGGAGCTGGTGAACAACGTGTTCAGGGACCTCCTCTACGTCTGTGTAGTCGTATACCTGGACGACATCTTAATCTACTCCCCAGACCTACGGACCCACAGAGAGCACGTGCAGATCGTGCTACAGAGGCTGAGGAAGAATCGCTTATATGCTAAACATGAGAAGTGTGTGTTCGAACAATCATCCCTTCCCTTTTTGGGCTATGTAATATCGGACACCGGACTGCAGATGGATCCCGGGAAGGTCTCTGCTATCCTCGACTGGCTTCCTCCTTCGGGACTAAAAGCCATCCAACGTTTCCTCGGCTTTGCTAACTACTATCGCCAGTTCGTCCCTCACTTCTCGACCCTAACTGCTCCGCTCTCCACCCTGACCAAGAAGGGGGCCAATCCAAAGGCTTGGACACCTGAGGCCGAAGCCGCCTTCTGCTCTCTGAAGCGGTCCTTTGCTTCTTCTCCTATCCTTCACCGACCTGAGTTGAACCGCCAATTCACCCTGGAGGTTGACGCCTCCTCCGCAGGGGCAGGGGCCGTACTTATGCAGAAGTCCGCCACCGGGAAGATGGTCACCTGCGGCTTCTTCTCCAAGATCTTCTCAGCCCCAGAACGCAATTATACCATTGGTGATCGAGAGCTCCTGGCCGTTAAAATGGCGTTGGAGGAATGGCGATATCTCTTGGAGGGAGCGGTTTACCCGGTGATCATATATACTGACCACAAAAACCTGGAGTATATACGCTCCACTCAAAGGCTGAATCCGCGCCAAGCATGTTGGTCTCTCTTCTTCGCCAGGTTTGACTTTCAGCTACACTACCGGCCCGCGGACAAGAATGTATGGGCAGATGCCCTGTCTCGGTCCTTCGTTTCGGTAGACCAAGAGGAGGAGCCAAACCAGCCCATCATCTGTCCTAGCAAGGTCATCCCGGTGGCTCCCGTCTCTCTGGCACAGATCCCTCCTGAGAAGACTTACGTCACGGAGAGCAACCGACTCAAGGTCCTCCAATGGGGACACTCTTCAAAAGTGTCCGGACACGCCGGCCAGAAGAAAACCTGGGGCGTCATCACTCATCACTATTGGTGGCCGTCTCTTTGTAAGGATGTCACCGCCTTCGTCTCTGCATGTTCCTCCTGTGCCCAGAGCAAGACGCCTAAGCACCTGCCCTTTGGTCCTCTTTTCCCTCTGCCGACTCCTTCCATTCCATGGCAACACATAGCCATGGACTTTGTCATGGACTTGCCCTTGTCCTCCGGTCATATGGTCATCTGGGTCGTGGTGGATCGGTTCTCGAAAATGGCTCATTTTGTTCCTATGGCCAGATTGCCCTCTGCTCAAGAGCTCGCGGACGCCTTCATACAGCACATCTTCCGGCTGCATGGCTTTCCTGCACATATTGTGTCCGACAGGGGAACCCAATTCACCTCACGCTTCTGGAGGGCTCTCTGTGAACACCTGGGGGTGTCTCTGGACTTTTCTTCTGCCTTCCACCCTCAGTCAAACGGACAAGTGGAACGAGTCAACCAGATCATGACCACCTTCCTTCTTCACTACGTCAACGCCCACCGGGACAACTGGTCCACGCTCCTTCCTTGGGCTGAATTCTCTCATAACCACCAGGTCAGCGAATCCACCTCCAGTTCTCCCTTCCATGTTGTCTATGGTCTCCAGCCTTCTGTGCCATTACCATTCTCTCCAGCTTCCGATGTACCTGCAGCAGATGCCCTAGCCAGAGACTTCTCCGCTATATGGGCCTCGGTCAAGACTTCCCTGGGACATGCTGCTGCACGAATGAAGAAATATGCGGACAAGAGACGTCTTGATCCCCCTCGCTTCTCTCCTGGGGACTTGGTCTGGTTTGCCTCAAAGTACATCCGACTCAAGATTCCATCATACAAGCTGGGTCCCTTCAAGGTCCTCAGGAAGATCAACGAGGTATCCTACAAGTTGCAGCTTCCGCGCTCCATGCGGGTACCCAACTCCTTCCATGTGTCCTTGCTGAAACCTGTTGTCCTCGGTCCCTGCTCCTCTGCTGCCTGTCCTCCTCCTCCCATAGCTGATGATGACATATATGCGGTAAGAGATATCGTGGCCATGAGGACCGTCAGGGGACGGCAGTACTTCCTGGTCGACTGGGCAGGTTATGGTCCCGAGGATAGGTCCTGGGAACCCCGGGAGAACATGTGTACTCCTCTGATTCGTGCCTTCATGTCCCGGTTGCGGGGAGGGGGGCCTGGGGGGATGCTGTCACGCTCCCCGGGTCCCGACGTCATTCCTCACTCACCGCTCCGGTCCCCGGGTCCCCTGCCTCCTGCCACACGTCCTCCTTGGCACCGCTCCCTCCTCTGGCCTCCGGCACCTAGGTGTTGCGCATGTGCATTAGGCCGCGTGGGCGGTCACTGACCTCCTCTTAAAGGCCCTGCACTCCCTAACAGGATATTGCATCAGTCAGGGTCAGGTATATTAGGAGCTTCCTGCCTGGAGGGCGTCGCCTGTTCTACGAGTTCTGCAAGCTAGAAGTCCAGGTCCGCATGTGCTTTGCTCGTACTAAACTTTGTCTCTTCCGTAGAGCCTGCTCTGCCTCCGTAATGGGTCCCTGAATCCAGTATTGCCAAGAGGTCCTCCGGTGTCCGTCGGCGGGGAATCCAACCACCGTTTCGGCAACCTGTGCCTGTCTGGTATCTCCGACTTCACCCGGCTGCCTTCCCGTCACACCCAGCTAACCCGGATCCCGCCTGAGCTTCCTAACCGGCACCCGTACTGGACTCCCGTAATTGTCTCCGAGGACTCTGTGGCTCCAAAGACTCCGTTTTACCCGTTCCCTGTGGGATGCTATCCCGGTTCCGCTAGTACTCCGGCTACCGTGTACCTAGGCCCTCTGGTGGGGTGACTGGACAGTCCCTGTATAGGGGTTAGCTCCAGGTTGCCTCACTAGGGAAGTCCGGTACACGGCCCAGAGGATCCACCATCACCCGGACCTAACACATGTTATGCCATAATAGCTTATGATACGATACGATACACTTTATTGATTTATTTATTGATTACTACAACTATATATTGCCTTCTTCTGTCCCAGTGATTTAAGCTGAGAGAACTCAAAAAACATTACCACAAGAAATGTTTAACATTTATACAGGTGCCCAGAAAAATAGAGAAAATGAACAGGAAAGACATGGGCATGCTATAATTTACTTGTACTTTAATTGCTATAATATATTTGTAATGTTGGTGACATTTGTGACATAAAACTTTTTGGAGATAGAGCACAGTTGTATTTTCATTTCTATATATAATTATATTGGAATAGGTTTTGGACAAGCAGCAGAGATTTTCAAATAGTTTTATTAGAAAGAACAGAACAAAAATAGCTTTTTAAGAAAGTGAATAGTCAAAATCAAGAGTAGCTAAACTTTTCCATGATGAAATCTACTTTCTCTGGAGGATAATCTGGGAGATCTATCGGGGAACCAAGTACAGGTTGAAGTTGTGCCTGGAGAACACTGTCACACATTCATAGTCATGAAATCAGTCATAATATCTAAACACACTTCTTCATATATTACTTTACTACCCTTACTCTTTGTGCTACTTTCTAGCCTATATTACCTCACATGATAAAACCCAAATTGACCAATAGCAGACTCGCTAATCCCTGTATAATTTGGTGGTGGACATTTAACCATAAAAAAGTGGCAACAAATTGAATACTTCTGCTGGAGAACTGATTATTTCTTCAAAATCAAGATATACTGGTCCCTACTATGGGTCTTAAGACCCCCATAAACATTATATGTCTACTGACCGAATGCTGCTTATCGTTTGTACGACAGCCATCTCAGCCTACTCTCCCATACACAGGATCGCTTGTTTGGCCATGTATTCTCTATGAGAAAGTCATAGTTTGGCATGATGGCTAGTGACTTACCTTTGAGAGAAAAGGCCGTGCCAAAATTGGACATGTTCAACTGATGTTTTATCTGAGATCAGTTTGCAAATGCCCACAAACTCATTCAATATCATTATTATTCTAATGTGTATAAGAGCATTTACAGTCTACTATTTTCCCACCATAACTCTAAATTCTGAAAGAATTTTTTTCACGCTAAATAACTATTTTTTCACTATTATCCCTTTCCTTATGACATTTTTTCATACGTTTCTGTAAACAGAATTTGAAATTAGAACTGGGCAGTCAGGAGATTTTCAATGCTAAGTATCAGTCCTGAAGGCATACACCACACAGCCTCAAGAAAACAATCTCTTAGCTGCAATTTGTAAAATAAACTAAACCAGGTAAATAGAAGAGACTAGCTAAATCTATATAATCATCCCACTGGATGCAAAACGGTCGTTTCCCATTTTTTCATATACATTTGGGAAGTGTAATGCTTTCTTCTAAATGTGGATCATATAGCTCTGTTTAATCAGTTACAAAGCACCAACTTTGCCTTTGCTGTTATATCCATTCCAGAGCCCTTGTGGTTCTTGTTGTATGCCATGTGCTTTAGACAAACGGTGTTTAGTGTTGAATGCTGTTTTATCTTTTTCTTTTAAATGTAATAACACAACCTCTTCCAGTTATTTTAACATTGGATTTCCATGTCCTTCAATACTTCTGCCCACTGGACCTCCATGTGCTTGCATACTTCTGCCCACTGGATCTCCATGTGCTTCCATACTTCTGCTCACTAGATCTCCATGTCCTTGCATATTTCTGCCTGCTGGATCTCCTTGTGCTTGCATAGTTCTGCCCAGTGGATCTGTGTCGCCCTGGGCAAGCCAGGGGACACAGGTCACAACACCACCACACCCCACACTCCAGGTAGGCACATCACAGCTAACCAGAAATCCTTGTTGCCTTCCTCCAGAGGCTGATGATTCACACCAGGGGGTGGGCCAGGTGGTTGGCTCCGCCCACCAAGGAGATCACAGCTCTGGAGGCGGGAAGTACCAGGCAGATTAGCCCCGGGCAGGGCAAGAGTGAAGTCTAGCTGAGGGGTAGAAAGGAGTAAACAACTAAGTGAAAGTAGAAAAGTTTAAAAGGAGGAAAGCAAGTGAGGTGACAAGAAGGAAAGAAAGCCTGAAGGGTCCAGCTTTGTGTAGGGCCAGAAC
Organism: Anomaloglossus baeobatrachus; assembly: GCF_048569485.1. Taxonomy (NCBI): domain Eukaryota; kingdom Metazoa; phylum Chordata; class Amphibia; order Anura; family Aromobatidae; genus Anomaloglossus; species Anomaloglossus baeobatrachus. The sequence continues at coordinate 816,170,605 of NC_134353.1, read as the reverse complement.
AGCAAGGTCAGCGACGGCGGTGACCGTCTGGAGTGGGACCGTTTGGAAGTTCCTGGAAGGACCCCGTTGGCTGTGTGCCCGGTGGTCTGGAGCAGTGTTCCGAAGGACAGTCAGCACCAGGGCAGGGGCCTCTCGGACCCCGGCAAGGCTAGGAGTCGCCAAATTTGCCGAATCCGTCAGTGAAGGGGACGTAGATCCCCCAACAACCAAGTCCCGATTGACGGCAACAGCCCAACCTGAAGCAGAGAGACACCGCCACCGCCAAGGCACCAGTTTCTCAGGGCCAGCGCCTGCGGGCAAAGTGTAGAGCTCCTCCGGCCCAAATTGTAGTCGGGGAGCGGGTAACCGGAGGGAATCCACCGCTACCATCAGTCAAACATAGGTGCAAGGAAGAGGGACATCACCGTCAACTACCGGGAGTGCAGGTGCAGCCGTCTGTGGGACCGTCCTACCAGCCGTTTGGTTTACCGTACAAACTGTGTCCAAGTCTCAGGCTGAGTGAGTACCACAGTGCCGCAAGGCACAGCGCTGCCCCCGCGTCCCTGCGCCCACCAGGCCCCGCACCTCCTTCTCCACCACCGGGCCCCGGGATCACCAACCCCTACCCACGGAGGGGCAACACAACACCTGGCTGCTCCGCATCACCATCCCCGGGACCCTCGAATTGAGCAGCGGTGGTGAAATCACCACAACCGTGGGTGGCGTCACGAACTATAACAATTCCCCCACACCCAACCACAATCCCCTTTCACTCACGGGTGAGGAGTGTCGCTCGAGAAACCCTGGGATCCGGCCCACAGCTCGAGCCACCACTGAGCAGCTGCTGGACCCGAGCAGAGGGGGCGAGCGCGGTGTGCTGACACCCTCCTCCCCACCCGCGACAGATCTCCATATGCTTGCATACTGCTGCTCACTAGATCGCCATGTGCTTGCATAGTTCTGCCCACTGGATCTCCATGTGCATGCATACTTCTGCCATCCACACTTGCAGGCCGACTCTTTTTTTAGTAATTATATTATTGTTTACTTAGGGCATCAGGTACATATTCTGTTCAGTCATTGGAAAATATACATTACTAATATTAAATTTGCCTGTTTTCTTTTAATGTCTATAGGCAAGTTCCTTGATGACTTAACCCGAGTCAACAGTGTGATGCAGCGGCAAAAAGACAAACAAAATTATAGGATGTGTAGAAGCATACAGTCTAGAGCTCATAAAGTAATTATTGCCCTCTACTCCTCTTTGGTCAGACCTAATCTATATTTCTCTGTCCAGGTCTGGGCAGCACATTTTTAAAAAAACGTCAACAAAATGGAGCAAGTTCAGAGAAGAGCGACCAGAATGGTGACCAGTCTACAACCCATGTTCTATGAGGAATGGTTACAGGATTTGGGATTGTTTAGCTTGTAAAATAGAAGACTGAGAGGAAACTTAACAGCTGTCTACAAATATCTGAAGGAATGTCACAGTGTAGCTGGATCAGCCCCTTTTCTTTTTGCACAATGAAAGACTAGAAGCAGTAGGATGAAACTGAATGGGAGGAGACACAGATTAGATATTAGAAAAAACTTTTTGACAGTGAGGGTGATCAATAAGGGGAACAGGCTCCCACAAGAGGTAGTGAGCTCCCCTTCAATGGAAGTCTTCAAAAGGAGACCGGACAGGAATGTGTGTGGGATGATATAGTTAATTTTGCTGTGAGCAGGGTTTGGACCAGATGATCCTGGAGGTTCCTTCCAACTCTAACATTCTATGATGTTTATCCCAAAATAAACTTAGTTAAAGCCTAATAAACACTTGACTTAAAAAACATTCACTGCAATTGGACATCTATTTCATGAAAATGCCAATGACATGGGACAAACCATTTTCAAAACTTAAATGTGATTTCCACTTCATACGATTATGTGGAGACCCTGTCTCTGCACAGGATCTCGCTATTCATTAAAATAGAGACAAACTTGCATGCCCTTGCCTAGACCCAATTACTAATCAATGTTAAATGCCGCACACTCTCAGTTGAAAAGGCAACCTCTTTATTACACACACAAATGCAAAGGACAGCAGCACAAAACAGCGACTTTACTGGTACGTTTCGACATTTTGTGGTCTTATTCGTATACTCGCTCTGTTAAGTGTGTGTAGGGCATCGAGAGTGCCGCTGAAGGATACACCGCCTCTATGAGCGAACAAAGCTTAAATGAGATATAGCCATCTAAGATGAGGTCCTGTTGGTGGATAGTAATTCTGGCCAAAGCTTGCCAGAGCGCAGGGACGCTCCACACGGCTCGACAAAGAAAGCTTTCTCTAGCGGGTTAGCGCAGATACAGAATTACTTGTGTGCAGCATTTTCCATTGATCTGGATTTGAAGGGATTTAAGACCCCAATTTGCATGCACCTCCATTACCCATACCATGTGCACGCCATATTCTTTATTACTAGACCTAATTACTGATATTTGTGAGTTTTCGAGGCTAAAAGAACATTAGTTTTACTTGAATAAACGCATATATAACTAATAACTCAAGGCTGCCAGACACATTAATTGAGAGGTGACCGAACACACCCAAGATGTGTATGGGGGCCTTCCCACTCTCCCATGACGTCATGGTGCAATAAGAATTTCAGTGCTCAATTCACTTGTTATCAGTGATGATATGCCACAGACAGACATAGCTTTCTATTCTCTTTACATTAAAACACATGAATATTAGACTTACCTAAGCGCCATGTACACTGACAAGCAAAAGGGTAACAATTTTTTGAACTTTTGACTTTTGGGCTCCATATCTCAGCATTAACTACAGCTATGGACATGAGACTACCTACAAAAATTTGACTTGCAACTAATTAACATATGATTAGTTATGTAGATTCTTGTCCATGTCATAGCTTTATCACATTTACTTGATTACTAAATATAAAAACTCTGATTTTGCCAGAACCGCAACCATTAAACTTAGTGATATATTGTCAGATTAAGGGTCCCTTTCCCTACATCATACTGCTCTCAGAGTAGTATAAACCTGCTGACAGATTCCCTTTAAACAAAACAGTGTTCAGATTTTAATGCATATTTAGGGTAAAGCTAAAAGATGATGTTGGGTTTATTGGGGTTTATGACTTTTTATCTTTATCAAACAATAACTGTAGTACCTTGCATTGTCTAGGATAGTAACTAATGCTGGGTTCACACATAGCGACGCAGCAGCGATCACGATGGGCGACCTGACCTTATCAGGATCGCTGCTGCGTCGTTACATGGTCGCTGGTTTGCTGTCAAACAGGCAGATCTCACCAGCGACCAGTGACCAGCCCCCAGCCAGCAGCGACGGGTGGAAGCCGTGCTGCGCTTGGCAACTAAGGTAAATATCGGGTAGCCAAGGGCTTGGTTACCCGATATTTACATTGGTTACCAGCGCACACTGCTTAGCGCTGGCTCCCTGCACGCCAGAGTACACAGTACACAGTTAGTAAGCAAACCCTTGCTTATTTACCCGATGTGTACTCTGGCGTGCAGGGAGCAGGGAGCCGGCAGCACAGGCAGCGTGAGAGCGGCGGACGCTGGCAACGAAGGTAAATATCGGGTAACCAAGGAAAGAGCTTCCCTTGGTTACCCAATGTTTACCTTGGTTACAGCGTACCGCAGGCTGCCAGTAGCTGGCTCCCAGCTCCCTGCTCGCTTCAGTTCGTCGCTCTCTCGCTGTCACACACAGCAATGTGTGCTTCACAGCGGGAGAGCAACAAGCAAAAAATGAACCAGAACATTCAGCAACGAGCGGCGACCTCACAGCAGGGGCCAGCTCGTTGCTGGATGTCACACACAGTGACAGCTACGGGACGTTGCTGCTACGTCACAGAAAAAGATGACATAGTAGCGACGTCGTTGTCGCCGTCGCTGTGTGTGACTCCAGCTTAAGGCTTTGTCTTTCTCCCCATCTCCCTTTCTCTCTCTCTCCTTCTTTTCCACCCTCCCTCTCTCCCACTATCTTCCTCTCACTCTCCCTCTCTCCCACTCTTCCTTTCTCCCTTACTCCCACTCTCCATCTGTCCCATTCTCCCTCTCCCCAACTCTCTCCCTCTCTCCCACTCTCTCTTTCATCCATTCACCTACTCTCCCTCACTCCCACTCTTCCTTTTTCCCTCTCTCCCACTCTTCATCTCTCTCCTAATCTCCCACTTTTTCTCTCTTTCTCTCTCCCTTTTTGTATCACTCCCACTCTCCCAGCCTCCCTCTCACCACTGAAATCATATTACCTGACACATAAGCTGTCTTACACTAAGGCGTATTTTGCACGTTGCGATATCGCTACCGAAATATCGTCGGGGTTATGGTTGTTGTGACGCACATCTGGCGCCGGTAGCAACATCGCAATGTGTAAATCCTAGGAGCAACGATGAACGAGCGTGAAACAGTCAAAAATCGGTGATCTGTGTCACGTCGTTCATTTTCATAATGTCGCTCCTGCTACAGGTACAATGTTGTTTGTCGCTCCAGCGGCGTCACGCATCGCTGTGTGTGAAGCCGCTGGAACGACAAACATCTCCTTACCTGCGTCCTGACGGCAATGCGGAAGGGAGAAGGTGGGCGGGATGTTACGTCATCTCCGCCCTTACGCTTCTATTGGCCGGCCGTTTAGTGATGTCGCGGTGACGTAGCGGTGACGCCGAACGCACCTCCCCCTTGAAGGACTGATTGTTCGGCGGTCACCGCGACGTTGCCGACCAGGTATGTGCGTGTAATGCTACCGTAGCGATAATGTTCGCTACGGCAGCAATCACAAGATATCGCATGTGCGACGGGGGCGGGGGCTATCGCTCTGGATATCGCTAGCCGATGCTAGCGATGTCACAACGTGCAAATTACCCCTTAGAATGTCCTTGGTTGTGTGACGCCCTGGCCTATCAGGCCGTCACAGGGTATTGTGCAATCCTTCTGCACAGTATCCATATTCTCCTTGGTTACGAGTCCCTGACCTTTGGTGTTGCTAACAACAAGCTAATCAAAATCCTAGGAACACTCTGCACCACATCCACCAGACACACCAGTGGGCGGCCTGAAGGGGATAGGGCTGGCCACTAGGGGGTTGGTTGGGGAGGTCAGTAGTCTTAGGAGACAGACAGGGTGGTGGACTCTCAAGAGGTGAGTCAGCCGAGGTGTAGTGTTGGAGGAGGTTAGGAGCAGGGATCCTTGTTTTACTAGGTGGCAGACGTTGGCCTGGGCCTGGTAGGAGCTGGAACCCTGGTCACAGGGGATCATGACAAGGGGCACGGAACTGCCGAGGAGGGCAACCGACGGCCTTGTGCCATCTCCGGGCAGGGGCCAGGGCACGACGGGGTACGTGGACCCTAAGTCGGGAAGTAGCTTCAAGAGTCCTGGTAATTCACCCGACAAGGAAGGAGTCTTCAAAATCCGCTCTCCTACCGCTCCAAAATCGGGGTACTAGCGCAACGAGGGGGATAGGACTTTCCCAATCCGTAGTCCAGAAAATCCCAAACGTGAACCCTGAGAGCAAGCTCACTCCGTTAGCCATACAGGTGAGCGGGACCTGACTAGTTTTACACTACAAGGGCCAATCAGTAAAAAGGTGCCAAGGAAAAGGCCACGGACTAACAAGCAAGACCAACGGGCACAGATCCAAGCGTGCTCCCTCCCTGCTGCAGCGGTGCTCAGAACTTTGGTTTACAAGTTGTCGGTGTCAGTGTTATTGGACTGAGTGAGTACATAGTGACCCCTACCTCCCTAAGAATATCCCTCTGCCAGCATCACTGAACCCCAGGGCATTTCCCCCCTACTCACGGAGGGGTTAAACACCTGGCTGCCATCCCATCGCCACCGGGTGCTCCCAACGGCAGCGGTGGTACTCCACCTTACCACACACTGTGGGTGGCATAACGAACTTTCAACACACAATCCCCTGTAAATATCCCCCTTTTTATTTTGAGTGGCCGCACGACCCCCGGGTCCGGAGGACCCCTCGAGACACCGCGGATCCGGATCTGAGCAGCGCCCGGCTGCTGACACGGGGGTGTCACAGTTGCCTATAGCAACCAATCAGAGCTCCTATTAATGACCAGTAGCAAAATAGAAGCAGAGCTGTGATTGGTTGCTATAGGCCACCTGATAAATATCCATATTAACTGTCGAAAGAGCAAATATATATATTACTTTATCTGAACAGTAAGTAAGCGTTTTTTTTGGTGAATAACTGTAAAGCGCGGGGTTATTTTCCCTCAAAACATAGTCTATGACATTCTCTGAGTCAAATTAGGCAGCAGTGCAAAATGTCATGATTGTAAATGTGACGGTGCAGATTCCTATAGTGGACATACATACATACGTACAAATGCTTCTCAATAATTTAGAATATTATCAAAAAGTTAATTTATTTCAGTAATTCAATACAAAAAGTGAAACGCATATATTATATAGTCATTACACACAGCGTGATCTATTTCAAGTGTTTATTTCTGTTAATGTTGATGATTATGGCTTACAGCCAATGAAGACCCAAAAGTCATTATCTCAGAAAATTTGAATATTATATAAGACCAACTGAAAAAATGAATTTTAACTCAGAAATGTTGGCACCTACTGAAGAGTCTGTACAGTAAATGCACTCAATACTTGGTTGGGGCTCCTTTTCCATGAATTACTGCATCAATGTGGCGTGGCATGGAGGCAATCAGCCTGTGGCACTGCTGAGGTGTTATGGAAGCCCAGGTTGCTCCGATAGCAGCCTTCAGCTCATCTGCATTGTTGGGTCTGGTGTCCTCTTGACAATATCCCATAGATTGTCTATGGGGTTTAGGTCAGGCGAGTTTGCTGGCCAATCAAGCACAGTGATACTGTGGTTATTAAACTAGGTATTGGTACTTTTGGCAGTGTGGACAGGTGCCAAGTCCTGATGGAAAATTAAATTTCTATCTCCATAAAGCTTGTCGGCAGAGGGAAGCATGAAGTGCTCTAAAATTTCCTGGTAGACGGCTGCGCTGACTTTGGTTTTGATAAAACACAGTGGACCTACACCAGCAGATGACATGGCTCCCCAAACCATCACTAAATGTGGAAACTTCACACTAGACCTCAAGCAGCTTGGTTTGTGGCCTCTCCACTCTTCCTCCAGACTCTGGGACCTTGATTACCAAATGAAATGCAAAATTTACTTTCATCTGAAAACAACACCTTGGACCACTGAGCAACAGTCCAGTTCTTTTTCTCCTTGGCCCAGGTAAGACACTTCTGGCATTGTCTATTGGTCATGAGTGGCTTGATACAAGGAATGTGACAGTTGTAGTCATGTCCTAGATACGTCTGTGTGTGGTGGCTCTTGAAGCACTGACTCCAGCAGCAGTCCACTCCTTGTGAATCTCCCCCCAAATTTTTGAATGGTATTTTCCTGACAATCTTACAAGCTTGTGCACCTTGTTCTACCACACTTTTTCCTTTCACTTAACTTTCCATTAATATGCTTGGATACAGCACTCTGTGAACAGTCAGCTTCTTTACCAATGACCTTTTGTGGCTTACCCTTCTTGTGGAGTGTGTCAATGACTTCCTTCTGGACATCAGTAAAGTCAGCAGTCTTCCCCATGATTGTGTAGTCTACTGAACCAGACTAAGGGACCATTTTAAATGCTTAGGAAGCCTTTGCAGGTGTTTTGTGTTAATTATTCTAATTTTATGAGATAATGACTTTTGGGTTTTCATTGGCTATAAGTCATAATCATTAACAGAAATAAACACTTGAGAAATAGATCACTCTGTAATGACTCTATATAATATATGCATTTCCCTTTTGTATTGAATTACTGAAATAAATTAACTTTCTAATGATATTCTAATTTATGGAGGTGTGAGGAAAGAGTCAACCTTTTTCACTGGTTAGAAAAATAATAGAAATTCATTCTCCTTTGCAAGAACAAGACCAGACTTATTTACGTAACAAACTTTGAGACCAAACTCAAGGACACAGAATGTTTTGACTTAGAAACAACTGAAAAACATCTTATTATGGGATGTTATAGATTGGTTTGGGAATAAAAGTCATCATGTTAATTTCTCTTGCTGGGAACATGTAATCCACGCCTTTAATGAATGTAGATTAATGAATATGTATGTTGCATAGTTACGCCCTAATCAACTTTGTATAACTTTGTAATGTAACCAAAATCAATACAGTTCTATTTGGGAGCCACACATCTCCAGGTCTTATGTGTATAACAGCGTCTGCCTGTTTTTATTGAGGCTGGCATAGCAGAGGGGGGGTTACAGGTACTCTCTCCGCATTCGGACATCGCTGGCAACAGCTGTGACCATTAGGTCAACCTAACAGAGGTGCACTTGTACATACACACATACATACACTCAACTTTATATATTAGATTGCTAAGTTTAATTTTGTGTTATAATATCATATTCTCTGGTATTGTGTTTAATCTCTTTAATAATGATTAATCAGAGATGGTGTCAAATAAAAGATATGACACAATTATGAGCAAATGTGTTTGCATTGGAAATGTCTTGCTTTATTAAATATGTTAAGACTGTGTCTGACGCACAACAGTAAGAAGGTGAACAGAGCCAAGACATTCTTTGTGGTAAAACAAAGATCTTGTCCTTCAGCCTTATCTAGTTGAGAAAGATCACTGAGACACAAAGGAGGCTAGTCATTTCGCTGCCACTTTCTCGCTGCGCATTGGGAATATATCAATAAACTGTAGTCCTGATCTTAAAAGGGTTTTCAGCTTCTTTGAAAATGGACCTATTGTTCTCATTTGGTGTCTTTTTTGACAGCATTAGCAATTTGTACAATAAAATCCATTCCACTTTGCTTCAGCTTGTGACAGTAAAGTGCTGTTCTCTCTAACAGTGACTGTTCATAAAGGCTTACAATTAAACTAATGGTTAGCAGCATTTGGAAAATGATTCTCATGCAAAGAGTAATTATGAAATAATACGCCAACAAGTAAGAGACGATTTTCTAGACAATTCCTCATTTGTTTTAATTTATTCATAACTAGCTGCTCTCAATTTTAAGGGAGATTACACCCATGAAGATATTAACCATAATTACCCCAAATACATTGTATTTCTTATGATACTAGACTGCTTGATAAGTACACTTGTTTAAAATGGTTAGTTTTAGCAATCTCAGCCACTATACTGTATATTTAAAGGGATATTCCTTTCTCCAATATCCAATCCCAACATGTAGTAGTGTAACGTCCGGGTGGTGGAACCTCTGGGCCGTACACCGGTTTCCCTTGAGGAGGCAGCCAGGCAGGTCACCCCGCCAGAGGGTCTGGGTGCACGGTAGCCGAAGCACTGGTGGTAGTCAGATAGTCCGTAGGGGAGCAGGAAAGGTGGATGGAGTTCTGGACGGGGGTCCGGGTGACGAGGCTCAGAGTCCGAGGCCAGGTGGTAAGGTCAGGCGGGATCCGAGACTTGCTGAGCGATGGAACGGGTCACCAAGCGGAGCCAGGGACTGGAGACTGGCGGAGCTGCAGAGGTGGTGGCACATCCGCCAAAGTCACCGTCAGGGTATGGGAATGAGCGTGGTTCGGAGCGGCTGGCGTGGCAGGACAGGCTCTACGAGACAGGACAGGGTTAATGCAGGCAAGGTACAAGACAAAGCAATAGGGGACCTGAACACTAGCTTACTAAACACGTAGAACAGGCCCCGCCCACCAGGAAAGTGATTCTTAATATACCCTGTACCTGTCTATGTAATTTCCTGTTTCTCGGTGCTGGCCCTTTAAGAGAGGGTCAATGACCGCGCGCGCGCCCTAATGCGCATGCGCGAGGCCCGGGTGCCAGAAGCCAGAGGAGGGAGCGGTGAGGAGGAAGCAGGAGAGCCGGGCTGAGGCAGAGATGCCGACGGGCGCCGGGAGCGGGGACCGGGCTGCCTGGGGACCGCAGGCGATGGGACAGGAAGGCTATGGAGCGGGGGACCGGGAAGCCTGGCACGGGAGCGGGTAAGCAAGGCAGAGGGACCGGGGAGCATGGCAGGAGAGCCGGGGAGCCTAGCAGGGGAGCCGGGGAGCGTGAAAAGTAGATGTGATAAAAATAACATATTAGCAATACCTCCAATTGAAAATGTAGTATAGTTCTCCTGATATAGCCATGTCTCTTACCTCATGTGCAGGGCATTGCAATAACAAGAGATCATGAGCAAAAATTACTAGAAAAATGGACCAATTAAATTATGGATATTTTTAATTTATTTTTCGTTTTCAAAGAGCCAAGTGCAATAAATAGACATTAATTTACAAAATATCTTTAGTACATCATTAAAAAGAGGATAGGAAGTGGAGATAATGATATTGTGTTCACATATAAACCACTGGTAAACATATAATGCTGAGCAACCTAGATGTAACATGTTTATGGAATGAACATGGCCCACAAAAAGGTTCTTTTATATATATACCAAATGGTAGGGAAAATTTGTCCCATGTCAGACATAACGGACCAGAGGTGCAAACAAAAACAAAAAAGGTGTGTGGAGACAAGGCAGCAGGGCAATTGCAAAACTACATAGATTACAGCAGCATAAACATGGACAAAAGGTGAAAAACGCCCATATAATGCTGAACAGCCTTAATAATAGTGTTTAAGAATTTTCTCCATATGCAGGGCATTACAGCTCAGGTATCTATGGTACGACCACAAACAACTAGCTAACCAACTGTCACGATATGAGTGGACGTGACCTTGATTCCTTAAACTGCAATGCCCTGCACATGAAGTAAGCAATATCAGTGAATCAGGAGACCTATACTACATTTCTAATTGGAAGTATTTGCAATATTATTATTACTACACCTACTATACAGTATGTCTACCCATATCCTGTCCACCGCCATTAACTTAAGAACGGCAGCAGCTATAGGCATAGAAGCAGTGTCTAGGTATAGTAACGTAGCCATGCGCTACGCAATGAAACCACCTATAGCGCCACCTGGTGGAAAATAACGGAGTTAGTATTTTTATCTTGAAAACGGAACGAGATAGTGAAAAAAAGTGAATTTAAAAATTGTAGGGCATCATCAATTCAATATGAATTGACACCTTGCATACAGAAATGCAAATCCTCGTAAAAAACTTTGTGAATAGGCCCTTAACAGGAGAATGCACATGGCTCTCTAAAATAGGTAATGGTTTTTGTGCTTTCAGCCTAATGTTTCACAACTGCTATAAACTACATTAACGATAGTCACCGACGTGGAAGGTCACCTGTCTAATTCAGATACTGCTTACTGGAGTGCAGAATGTATGACGAGTAGAGTTGAGCGGACTGCAAATAATCCGGGTCCGGCGGATCCGCGGCGGGTTGACAAAGAAGTCCGGATCTGATCCGGAATCCGGCCCCATATATGTCAGTGGGTAGAGGAATCTGGGACGAGAGAGAGAGAGAAAGAGAGAGAGAAAGAAAGAGAAAGAGAGAGAGAAAGAGAGAGAGAAAGAGAGAGAGAGAGAACCCCCCCCCCCCAAAAAAAACGGATCCGGATTGTGCACCCGGAATCCCGTGTCCGGGTCGGACTCGGATCTGCTGCTCAAACCGTGCGAATTCGGATTTTGACGATCCGGGTCCGCTCAACACTAATGACGAGATCCCATTCTCCAGATGTATGAGGCATTAGTACTTGCCAATCTCTGCCCCTCAGGTGGGTCACATATAGTTATATGTCAGGCAAGTATTTTTCTATCCATGTTGTTGGGGGGAGGCACACAGAATGGCATTGGGGGACTCAGGTTGAGCACCCCTAATATAAATCAATCATAAAATAATAATTGTTAGAATTAATATTTTCTGTAATCTCTTGTGAAAGTACCTTATTTAGATACTTGAATTCTTTAATACAATTGAAGAAAATCAGAACAATGAGAATAAAATCGTTTATTTGGTTTCTATGGTATAAACATGACTTCTCAAGAGCAACTTATTCCAGATATGCACAAGAATGCTCTGTCCCTTGGCAAAAATCATCATGGTGGATTAATATTTACATTTTACACACTTATCACATTTTTCACCTTCTGCCCTCAGTGTTCCAATCTTTTGACACTACTAGTTTCTGATTTGTTTTAACACCCTTGCACTTGGCCACACTAAGTCTTTGTTTTCTATTCTGGTGACATAATGTGTATTTTGGTGACAATAATGCTTCTATAGAGGTACATGAGGTTTCTTCTGATCCTCTGTTTGTTTCTATCTCATATAATATAAACCCAATAGCTAAAAAACGTGACATACTCCATTGGACTTCATCTATATGTATATTAGGCCCCCTTCACGTGCCCATAAAAAACGTACATGTGGCATTTTCCGTTTGTCCATCTATGTGGCCATCCACGTGTACGTGTGTGTCAGCCGTGTGCCAGTCGTGTGTACCATCCGAGTGACATCCATGTGATATGTACTAGGAAAAAAAAATGCATGACACTGAATGAATAGTTTTTATGTGTTAAACATATGCAAAGATAGATAGATGTATTGAGAGATAGATAGATGATAGATACATTGAGAGAGATGATAGGTAGATAGATAAATAGCTAATAGATAGCTACAGTATATAGATTTTCCAGCTATTAACCAAATAAATAATTAAAAGAAAAACATGACATGGGGTCCCCCCATTTTTGATAATCAGCAAGGGATAAGAAGACAGCTGGAGGCTGATATTACAAAGCTGGGAAGGTCCATTGTTATCGGTCCCTTACCAGCCTAAAAATAACAGCCCGCAGTTACCTTCGAAGTGGCTTATCACACTAGATGTGCCAATTCTGGCACTTCCCCTCAGCTTTTCCCAATAGCCCTAGTATTTTGGCACCAATTTATTCAAAAGCAAAGTTTCCAGGTCTGATATAGTCCAGTGGTTTCCAAGACATTCCTTGATTGCGTAGAATAAAGGCTACTGAGCCTCAGAATGAGGCTCCATAGGCCTTAAGGAGCAGCCACTCCTGGCTTTGCTGCCCTCCGTGAAATCCAGCAATGTGAGATCCATCAGGAACGTCACTGCTCATCACTCTGATGAGTGGTGATTTTAGGAATGTCATCTCTCATCTCAATGGTGAGCGATGACATTCCTGATGTCACAGCTCATCAACATCGCTGGGTCTCGCAGAGCACAGCGTCAGCTGTGTACGACATCTGCTCAAAGTCTATGGAGCATCATTCTGAGACTCCATAGGCATTGAAAAACATCATGGGAACCACTGGACTGCGTCGGACATGGGAACTTTGATTTAGAATTAATTTGTGAATGAGAGACAGCATCTTGATTTTGGTTCTCTGTTTTTATGATTTTCAAGTTTCCATTTGTGGAATACTTTGGCTTTCCTGGAATACGTCTGACCTACGGCAGACCTGCATGTTTTTTTTCTAATAAATTGGTGAACCAGGGTAAAAGTTGGGGAGAGATTTTTCTATTACTAACAGAAGGGCTTGACGTCAGCTAACACTACACAGGTGACATAAGCCCCAAATACCATTGCTGAGGTGAAGCACCAGAATTCGTACACCTTATGCACTGCATTTCTTGAATGCATTTAATTCTGATACTTGTCACACAGATGTCACACAGACGTTATCAAGTGGAGATAAGGGGAGGGAGAAAGAATAATAAAATACTGATAGGGGTTTGTTACAAGTATCCAAATATAAAGGAAACGGAATATGATATCGCCACAAAGCAAATACAGTTGTGCTCAAAAGTTTACATACCCCGGCAGATTTTTTGCTTTCTTGGCCTTTTTTCAGAGAATATGAATGATAACACAAAATCTATTTTTCCACTCATGGTTAGTGGTTGGGTGGTGAAGCTATGTATTGTCAAACTACTGTGTTTTCTCTTTTAAAATTTTAGCGCCCCTGAGATCCTCAGGGCACTACAGGGAACTGTATCCTCTTGGGGGATGCAGGACCTACCCCCATGGACCTGGGGCACCAGTGCCAATACCACCAAAACACAAGCAAAATCCTAGTTCTCCACTCCACACTGGGCATAGAGGGTTAACCATGGAAGGGGATGGTCACCATGGGAACGAGTCCCTGGGTTTAGCCAGACTGGTGGGAGGGGCCAGCAGTCAGTCTGTAGTCAGTCGAGAGAGGGTAGCACACAGAAGAGGTGTGTGGACTTGCCTGAGCTGGGTCTATGTAACGGTGACCCGGGGACACAGGAGAGAGGTCACCAGGATGGGTACTGGAGATACCGCTGGGACCGGAGCACGAACGGGGCACAGGACCCTAGGTCAAGCATCAGTTTCAAACGGTTTGATAAAAACCTGCCCTGTGAGGACACTTTCACGGACTTCACCGAACTAAATAATCCGGGGGCATCAGCAGTAAACTAGAATTGGTGTTCGGACACTTACATCCACACAGGGTCTGAACTGTTCGATGTACGGAGAAGGATACTGTACCCCAAAAGGGACAGTCGGGGCCCCCAAGTGCTCCACGATACGGGGACACAATCAACTGAGCGTGCCGGGGACAGAGCAGCCTGGGTCATTATATTGGCACTGGTCCTCCAAGCGACCTGAACTCGCGAACTTTGGGTCCACAGGGAGTAGAGACTGTTAAAGACAAACCTGGTGTGGTCTCCGTTATTACCTCCGTTACATCTCCCACGCCCGGTCCTACCTGCGGAGGGCCTAACACCATTGCTGCAATCACCACCAGGCCTGGGAGTACCCACATTCAGCAGCAGCGGTTCTCCATCCTTAACCGCAACCCGCAGGTGGCATCACATGACAAAAACTCTTATCTCCCCTTTAAATACTCCCATTACAAAAGGTGCCCAGGGCACGGAACCAGGCAACGGCCACCAATGTGACATTCCCAATTACAAGTACTGCCCGGGACCGAGTACCCCATTCACTGGGCAACACAAAATCATAACGACAACCAAAAACATTCAAATGAACCTGATCAAAATTTCACATACTCTGGTGCTTTTGGCCTGATAACATGCACAGAAGTTGACACAAATGGGTTTGAATGGCTAATAAAGGTAACATCCTCATCTGGGACCTGTTTGCTTGTAATCAGTGTGTGTGCATAAAAGCTGAGTGAGTTTCTGGGATCCAGACAGAATCTTGCATGTTTCATCCAGCCACTGACATTTCTGGATTGTGATTCATGGGGAAAGCAAAAAAATTGTCAGGAAATTGTTGAGCTTCACTCCATCCTCAACCCAAAAAGGTCCCATAAGTTCATCTTTGATGATACCAGCCCATAGCAGTATCCCACCAATGATCAGGAACACCATAAATTCCCCATTAAATGTTACCTGCGTAACCCACCAGGAAGTACAGCATCGCCTCATAATCACTAACGTAGATAAACCTCCAGGCCCGGATGGCATACACCCCCGAGTGCTACATGAATTAAGTACGGTGATCGACAGACCATTATTTTTAATCCTCACAGATTCCATAATAACAGGCACTCTACCGCATGACTGGCGCATAGCAAATATGGTGCTAATATTCAAAAAGTATATAAAGAGAAACTGCCATCTTACCAATATGCTTCCTTGTGAATCATAGCCTGTATTCAGAGTCCAAAGCGAGGAGGGTGGGAGCCAGCCACACAAATCAGTAAAGGAAAAAAGAATCGAATCCAGCGGACAAGAGAAATGGAGGATATACGTGAGTTTTTTGACAAATAAAAAAAAAATTTCTTTATTCATCCAAAAATAAAGTTAAAAATGGCTACTTCACATCTATGGCAGATCACAAGGTGTAGGTCAAGTAGGGACTATGCATTTTGGTGCTACAATGCGCTTTTCTCACGGTCCATAACCAGCCTGTGTGAAAAAGACAGTAAGACACTATAATCTAGTGGTAAGAATTTGTAGGGGAGGGATACTCCCTATTTTAATTTAACTCCACCCTGTTTGTTCATGGAGGGCAGTTACTATTTTTTTTAAAAACATTGCACTTTGATACAGGCTGGTTATGGACCGCGAGGAATGTGCATTGTAGCACCTAAAACATGTAGTCCCTACTGTACCTATACCTTGTGATCTGCCATAGAAGTGAACTAGCCATTTTTTAGTTTTTTTATTTTTGGATGAATAAATACGTTTGTTTTTTTTACTGTCTAGGAACCCATGTATTTCCTCCATTTTTCTTGTCCGCTGGATTCTCTTTCTTTTTTCCTATGTTCAAAAAGGGGCAAAATCTGAGAATGGTAATTATATGCCGGAAAGGTTAACCTCTACTGTGGGTAAAATCCTTGAGGGTTTCCTAAGAGATACCATCTTGGAGTATCTCAAGAAGAATAATCTCATGACCCAGTATGAACATGGGTTTATGTGGGATCGGTCCTGTTAAACTAATTTAATCAGCTTCTATGAAGAAGTAAGTTCCAGACTGAACCAGGGAAATGCAGTGGATTTTGTCTATATTGATTATTCAAAGGCATTTGATACAGTGCCACACAAAGGTTGATACATAAAATGAGATTAATGGGAATAGGGGAAAATATACGTAACTGAGTTAAGAACTGGCTCAGTAATAGGAAACAAAGGGTGGTTATTAATGGAACACACTCGAACTGGGTCACAGTTAACAGTGGGGTACAACAGGGATCAGTATTGGGTCCTCTTCTTTTTCACATATTTATTAATGACCTTGTAGGGGGCATTGAGAGTAGAATTTCAATATTTGTAGATGATACTAAACTATGCAAGGTAATTAATACAGAGGAGGATAATTTAATATTGCAGAGGGAGTTGTAGTCTTGGGCTGAGAAATGGCAATTTGGATAAATGTAAGGTCATGCACTTGGGCAAAATGTACAACTATGTACTTAATTATAAAACATTGCCAAGGCTAATAAAATAATGGAATGCATTAAAAGATGCATAGATGGTCATGACAAGAACATAGTTTTAAGTTTTACCCCTATACAAGTCACTAGTGCGACCACACTTAGGGGTACTTTGCACACTACGACATCGCAGGTGCGATGTCGGTGGGGTCAAATTGAAAGTGACGCACATCCGGCATCGCAGGCGACATCATAGTGTGTAAAGCCTAGATGATACGATTAACGGGCGCAAAAGCGTCGTAATTGTATCATCGGTGTAGCGTCGGCGTAATCCATAATTACGCTGATGCGATGGTCCAATGTTGTTCCTCGCTCCAGCAGCACACATCGCTGTGTGAAGCCGCAGGAGCTAGGAACATCTCCTACCGGCGTCACCGCGGCTCCAGAAAGATATGCGGAAGGGAGAAGGTGGGCGGGATGTTTACATCCTGCTCATCTCCGCCCCTCCGCTCCTATTGGCTGCCTGCCGTGTGACGTCGCAGTGACGCCGTACGACCCGCCCCTTAATAAGGAGGCGGGTCGCCGGCCAGAGCGACGTCCCAGGACAGGTGAGTCCATGTGAAGCTGCTGTAGCGATAATGTTCGCTACGGCAGCTATCACAAGGATATCGCAGCTGCGACGGGGGCGGGGACTATCGCGCTCGGCATCGCAGCATCGGCTTGTGATGTCGCAGCGTTCAAAGTACCCCTTAGAATACTGAGTACAATTTTGTTCTCCGGTGTATAAGAAGGACATAGCTGAACTAGGAAAAAAACACCAAGAAAACCAGCTTACCAAACACAGTCCAGTGTATGCTGCTATTTCATGAGGAGGCTCTGCATCGGATTGCATGGCAGGAGCTCTTGCCAGCAATTGAATAGAAGAGGAAGGATAAATCCAGCGAACTCAATGGTTGTTGATGAATAAAAAATATTTTCTTTATTTCAAAAATAAATAAAAAGTACAGATAGATAGATAGTAGCAAAGAAACAAATCAGTTCAGGCAGAGATGGAAGATTACTGCTGTAAACTCATGGCAAGATGCGTTTCGGCTATACCTTTATCATTGCCATAATGACAATGGCAATGATAAAGGTATAGCCGAAACGCGTCTTGCCATGCGTTTACAGCAGTAATCTTCCATCTCTGCCTGAACTGATTTGTTTTTTGTACTTTTTATTTATTTTTGAAATAAAGAAAATATTTTTTATTCATCAACAACCATTGAGCTCGCTAGATTTAGCCTTCCTCTTCTATTCAATAGCTGAACTAGAGCAGGTGCAGAGAAGAGTAACCAAGATTATTAAAGTAATAGGTAGACTGCAATACAAGACAGGTTATTAAACTTGCGGTTATTCAGTTTGGAAAAACAAATGCTTAGGGACAATCTTATTACAATGTACAAAAATATTAGGGAACAGTACAGAGATCTCTCTAATAAACTTTTTACACCCAGGCCTACAACAGGGACAAGGGGGGACCCACTACTGATAGAGGAAAGGAAGTTTAATCATAATCACAGATGCAGATGCTTTACTGTAAGAGCAGTGAGACTATGGAACTCTCTGCTACATGATTGTTACGTCACCGCCGGAGTCTGCTCCAGCGACTTCTGCTCCGATCACCAGGCGATGCCGTGTTCCTGCCGTGGATGGTGCTGGTGATGAGAGAGGAGTCGATGCCAGCGGCATCAGGCGCAGGCCCCGATCATCCACTGGGCTGGGTTATCTTGGGATCTGCAGTACCGCTGGCTGACTGTGTGTGGCATGTGTCTTCCAGCTGAAGTTGCCAGCGTTCAGCTACAGCCAATGGGAAGACACCACACCCTTCTTATTCCCCCTCCTGTCACATGACCACTGCCAGAGATAGTTCTAGTTCTGATTTCCTGGCTCCTGGTCCGTCCTATTCTGTTTTGTGATTCCTGTGTGCTGACTTCTGCGTGTTTGCTGACTACCCTTCTGCCTGCTGTTTTTGTACCTCGCTGCCCGATCCGGATTTGACCTCTGCTCTGTTTTCTGATTACGTCCTTGTCTGCCGATTCTGTCCCTGTTCTGCTATTTCTGGTTTGACCCTGCCTGACGACTACTCTCATCGAACTGCAGCCTTCCACAGGTAGTGATCTCCCGGGCCCTGTGTAATTCCAAATCCCTGTATAGGGATTAAAGGGTTTCAGGGTTCTGGGGGTCCTGCTTGGTGAGTGGCTTCCCTCTAGTCTGTCCATTACATCCCCCCTGAGTCTGTTGATCCAGGCAGGCGTTACAATGATGTTGTAATGGTTGAGTCATCAGTAAAATATAAGAGAGGCCTGGATGCCTTTCTGGAAAAATATAATATTATTGGTTATGTGCACAAGATTCTGTTGACCCAGGGAACTAGTCTGATTGTCATATGTGGAGATGGGAAGGCATTTTTTCCCCTAATGTGACACTTACTGTCTGTCGCGTGTTTTTTTTTTTGCCTTCCTCTGAATTAACATGTTATTTTAGGTAATGGGTTGAACGCGATGGACTTAAGTCTACTTTCAACCTTAAACACTATGAAACTATGAACCTGTGAATGCAGATTTTACCTCAGAATTGAGAATTTTGATACTGACTGATCAATTCTGGCAGAGAAAGAAGCAGCTTTGTCTGATAATATATATTACAAGGTTGCTTATTTTCATCTGTACTATTGATTTATTGAAGGAAGATTAAAATCACGGTTATGCTTTAAACTAGTTTCTGAATGACTATAAACTGTGGATGAATTAGCACAGTGAAGTATTAACACTGGAGTCGGTCCAGATGGTAAACTACGTGACAGACATTAAATTCATTTAAAAATCTAATTGCAATTTAATTGTTTCTGTACAAGCAATTTAACTTTCAGGACTCTGGAGTTTTACTTTAAAGCCGTCTCGGCATCAAAACAAAACAAAATATGTCACAACACGAATTTAACCTTTAACGAAGAATTCTGGCTCTAAATAAATAACTAGGCTTTAATTTTTTACAAAGTGTAGTCTTTTGTCAGATCAGCCAAAGGCTACAGACATGGTCTCCGCTATTGCACCTGTTGTCATCCCTGTATCCACGCTGGCTGAGATCATGTATGAGGTGCATTTGACAAGCAGTCTGAGCAAATATTTGATTTCATGCTCTGATTTCAGACTCTGGAGGAATTTAATTCAGGTTTTCATAGAACATTTTGGACTTCATATTGTGAAAGGCATAATGAAGAAAATGAAGAATTTCATATGAGTATACAGAATACATAAACCTAAATCTGATTCCATCTGCATATAATGCAATAACACTATAAGGCTATGTGCACATGTTGGGTATTTGGCTACAGAAACTTCTTCACCAAGTCTGCAGTAAAAAAGCTGCCGTTTTTTTTTCAGTGCATTTTTGCCTTGTTTTTGATGCGTTTTTTTTACATGCATTTCTTCAAGTGTGTTTTTCACGCATTTGGGGTGGAAAAATACTGGCAAAAACGCTAAAAGCATTGACATGCGGCAGTTTATTTTTTACTGCACATTTGCAAGGGAAAAAAAGCTTACTGTGTGCACATAGCCTTAAAGGGAACCTGTCAGGTTCAATATGCAGCCAGAACCATGAGGAGTTCTGGGTGCATATTGCTAATGCCTAACCGTCCCTGTATACACTAGCATAGATAAAGAGATCTTTAGAAAAGTATTTCTAAAGATCTTTTATCGTATGCTAATGAGCAAGGGGACTAGTCCCAAGGACGTTAATTCCCCTGGCTAGTCAGCCGCATTAGCATGTTAGTACGTTCCTGTGGGCATGCTAACATGATAATCAGCGTGCAGCATCAGTGGATGATCTCACTCACCTCTCCGCTGCCATCGCCGCCCAACACTGGATTTCGGCTCAATGCGCATGACCCCGGAGTTTCGGTCAGGTGCACTACTTCAGTATGAAGCCAGGACACGTACACCCGGCTTCATAGTGCGCATGACCAAAAGTGCGCACTGAGCCGAAATCCAGTGTTGGACGGTGATGGCAGCGGAGAGGTGAGTGAGATCATCCTCTGATGCTGCATATTCATTAGCATGTTAGTACACCCACAGGGGCATCCTAACATACTAATGGGGCCGAATAGCCAGGGAATCAATGTCCTTGGGACTAGTCGCCGTGCTCATTAGCATACAATAAAAGATCTTTAGAAATACTTTTTCTAAAGATCCCTTTATGTATTTCACCACATGCAGGAATTAGAAATATGCACCCAGAACTGCTCATGGTTCTGGGTACATATTGGACCTGACAGGTTCCTTTTAAGGTGTATTATCATTTTGTCAGCAAACTTTAAAAATATAAACAAAGAGTTGTAATTTCCCATGATGTAAACTTGAAAGATAAACAGAACTGTGAATACGAATAAATTTTAAGGATGGAAGAAGTACCTCAACGTAAAAATACTTTAAAAAAAAATAGAAGTATTGTTAGTTTATTTTTTTTATTAATTAACAAAAGGCAAAGTGAATAAGCAAAAGAAAAGTCTAAATCAATTTAATATTTTTGGATGGGCAATGTCATGTCTCTAGAGTTGGTAATCATATTGTGTTGCCATTTTATTGTTTACATTTTGTTGCTATGCAACAAGGTTTGCATTTCAGATGTTTTGTCCTACCTCTCTCCCTGTAGCTGCTCTGATGTCAGTAACCCCTCCCTTCTTCCTCATTATGTGCATGTCAGCCATGTTAGAAGCGCATCGCTGCTTCAGAATAATCTTTTTACCTTCTGTTATTGTGCATAAATACAAGAATTCAGCTGAAAAATAATCCACTTCTACTGGAATCTTCATTCATGCCTCTGCAGTTGAGTCAAGCTATCTGACAAAGTTTCTACTTGTGAATAGTGGTATAAGAGAAAGAAATAGAATGGGTGTCTTATTGCCCTGCACTTGCAGCTTAGTTATGGAGTCACAACAGTAAAAAGGAATTCTGCCAGATACAACTATAAAGTCAGACTACAGCTTCCATAGTGATACAGCATCAGGCAATTTAACGTCTGCTTGTGTGACGCCCTGGACACCCCAGGGGTCACAGGTCATTACACACACCACATACACCCCCACCCAGTAAGGTACTATCAGTCAACCAAAAGACCTGATTGCCTCCCTCAGAGTCAGAGAGGCACACCAGGTGGGCAGAGTAAGGCGGATAGACACGCCCCCCCCCCCCCGAGGAGTCTGCTGGCCTGAAGCAGGAAAACACAGAGTGGAGTTTGAGGTTTGGAAGAGAGAAGAGCTCAGTTCTGCTTGGGGCTGGGTTGGAGCCTAGGACCCCAGATCAGTCAGGCAGGCATAAGGTAGTGACCGCCTGCAGGAGACCGTGAATACGACTGGTGGAACCGTAAGGGACCGGGACAGGGTAGTGGCCCACCGGAACCGAACCGGGGAGCTAACTGGATACCGGAGCACCAGGCAGGGTACTCAGACCCCGAATTAGGCTATAAGCCACCACCATAGTCAAATCAACTGATTGCGGTCTGGACCTCAGGGGTTCATTCCCACCTAAGTCCCGATTGAAGGCAACAGCCCATCCTGTCCAGATAGGAGCCACCACCAGAGGCCAGGGATCCAAGGGGCCAGCGTCTGCAGGCAAACAGGCTCCTATGACACATATACGCCGGGGAGCGGGCTACTAGTGCTCAGGCACAGTAGCCAAGATCACATACAGGTGCAAGAGAAAGGCGGACATTACCAACCTATCTGGAGAAACTGCAGCCGGCTGCGGGCCTTGTTCGTCACCCCGTTTGGTTTACCAGCACCTCCAGTGTCTTGTATCAGAGTGAGTACACCAGTGCCTTCGGGCACCACACCGCGCTGCGCCGCCACACTGCACCCTGCACCCCGGCCCCTCGCCAAGCGGGCCCCGGGACCAACATCCCCTACCAACGGAGGGGTCAACAAGCTGCGCCCCTACACCGCTCCCAGGAGTCCCCGTACCTTTACCACAGCGGTGGTGTCCACCATCACCACAACACGTGGGTGGCGTCACAAACTTTACAACACAACCACCCCACCACCCCTGCGTGCACCGCCACTACACCCTTACAGAGCGATGTGACCCCCGGGTCCGGAGGCGCTCGAGCCACCGACACACGAGCCGGGACCCGAGTGGCTCGGCTGTCGCAGCCAAGGCCACGGGGCGATACACATTGACTCTTCTGGCGTCACGAACAGGCTAGAACCAGTCTACTTACCGGTAGAAGTGCGCCTTGTGGCTCCCGTCAGCGGCATTCCGCTGAAAAATCTGAAGATCTGCCATCTTGGGCGCGAAAGTTTCCCGCTCGAGTTGTCTTCCCCGAGCAGTGAAAGCGCGAAAGCGAAGCCCCGCCCCCAAAGAGAGAAGTGCTGTAGAAAAAACCAAGGGGGGCGGGCGAGGAGCTGGCCTCATGTGATGCCGGGGATAAGAAGCAGGGACGCCAGGACTCTGCACCCGTCTTGTTCCTGGACCCCGAAGGTGCAGCGCCATGTCTACCCCGTCCGAGCAGCCTGAGGCCCTGGAACCCGCGCCTGGAACATTGGCGTGGCTGGAGGTCCAGACGATGCTGCTGTGTTGCCGCAACCAAGCTGAAATGTGCCACCTGATGGATCGATGAACGGCCCAGATGGAGGAGCTGGTTACGGTCGCGCGGTTGTACGAAGTGGAGACCATTCTTGCCGAGCGGGTAGGTGACCCACGCCCCTATGTAACTGAGGGACCAGCCGCTGCAGCTGAGGGACCCGGTCTGCCCCCGGCCCCTGTACGGTCTCTTCCGTTGCCCGCGCCGGCCGCCACTACTCCCCCGCCCGGCCAGCTGACGACTTTACCGGCAGCGGAGGCCGCGGTCCTGGCCCGAGAGGATCCAGGTGCCCCTGGGACCATTGGCCCGGAGGAGGGCATGGCAGCGCCAGTGGAAGATGAGGAAGTGGCAGACCCGGAGGTGATGGTGACAACCCCCCGTGCGACAGCTGACGGTGACCCGCCTGCCGCCTAGGGGGTGTTGGCCCCGGTTATGATGGAAATGAAACTCGCTCACAGTGAGACCCGCGAGTTTGGGATGCCCGTGCGGGCCTCGAGTGTAGGGAGGGCATATATGGGCGCTCAGCTGCACGTCCGAACCTCCCCGCCACCCTCTCACTATGAAGATTAAGGCAGCGGACCACCGTTGCAAAAAAGGTCAGTCCCCGTTGGGACCAACAGTGTTTGTGGTAGCCCGTTGGCTACTGAGGTGCCCGTCCCGGTTGGGACTGATGTTGTCCCCTTTTCCCTTAAGACAAGGCTGAGAACTAGCAAGCCACCCAATAACTATTGGGCTTATAAATATTGCCCAACTGCTCTTCCCGCCGCAACTGCCAGTCTCCGGAGAGGCTGGTTGGAGGAGGGACCCGAAGCAGAGCAGGCTGGGGTCCAGTCACCATCAGAACCGGTGACCAACCTCCGGGTCAGGGGTCCCCTTGGACGTGGGGCCTCTGAATGACTGCTGGGTGCGAAACACTGTACCCGTTCCCGCTTGGGTAGCCTGGCCAGGTTCCTGTTTCCGGACTGGGGAAAAGGGGTGCTGCCCATTTCTTAGGGGCAGCATCAAGGTCTAGGTTGCTTGGGTGGGAAAGCGGAAGGACATGAACCTGTTGCCGTATGTTTAATAAAAATGTTCTGTTTGCAACAGTTCAAGTAATGTGCCTCCCGTAAGGGAAGAAATGAAAGAAATGCTTTTTGAATGTTTTCAATTGTTTATATCTTTACAGAAAATAAAACCGGTGATGGACGGGCAGCCCACGGACGGTCTGCATTAAACCAAGGGGGAATGTGACGCCCTGGACACCCCAGGGGTCACAGATCATTACACACACCACATATACCCCCACCCCAGTAAGGTACTATCAGTCAACCAAAAGACCTGATTGCCTCCCTCAGAGTCAGACAGGCACAACAGGTGGGCGGAGTCAGGTGGATATACATGACCCCCGAGGACTCTGCTGGCCTGAGGCAGGAAAACACAGAGTGGAGTTTGAGGTTTTGAAGAAAGAGGAGCTCAGTTCTGCTT
The DNA here is from genome assembly GCF_048569485.1 of Anomaloglossus baeobatrachus. Lineage (NCBI taxonomy): Eukaryota > Metazoa > Chordata > Amphibia > Anura > Aromobatidae > Anomaloglossus > Anomaloglossus baeobatrachus. Next base: position 816,145,737 of record NC_134353.1, on the reverse strand, counting down.
GGGGCCTAGGTTGGAGCCTAGGACCCCAGATCAGTCAGGCAGGCAGACGGTAGTGGCCGCCTGCAGGAGACCGGGAATACGACCGGTGGAACCATAAGGGACCGGGACAGGGTAGTGGCCCGCCGGAACTGGATACCGGAGCACCAGGCAGGGTACTCAGACCCCGAACTAGGCTATAAGCCACCACCATAGTCAAATCAACTGATTGCGGTTTGGACCTCAGGGGTTCATTCCCACCTAAGTCCCTATTGAAGGCAACAGTGTCATCAATAGCCTCCCCCCTTTCCCCATAGTGTATTTGCACAATAAGGAGCAAACATAGAATTTGGGCTAGCATTTCAGTTTTAAAAAGTGAGCACACAGGGACCCAGGGTGCTGCTTGGCGTCAGTTGTGGAGATTGTATAAGGACTGGCTAGGAAAGTAGGGTCAGCTGCAGGTGAGGTTAGGAAGTGCCCACCTACCACCTCACTAATGCCAGGACCCACCATTGTTATTTTGTCCCTGGTGTTTCCCCCTTATGTGTGGTGTTATTTAGGTGTGTTTTTTTGTTGTGCATCAGATGTCGGTTGGTGTGACCACGCTCAGTGCGTGACAATAGCCTTCCCCAGCTCAAGGTTTAGTGAAGACAGCCATTGATCAAACTCAGCCTGAGTAGTGGTCCACAACTCTGCAGCTGTGTGACTGCATTCTCCAATGCATATTAATTTCAGCACTACCTGATTGCATTGACTTACACATAAAATGTGGCCTGGAATTTCAATTTTAAAAATCAAGAGGTGCATGAGTGACAGGATTAGGCCTTTTGCTCCCACACCCCTGCCAGAACAGACAAGACTTGGAAACCAATTTTAGAGTTTTGAGATTTAAAAACATTTCAGGCATACAGCAGGACAGTGGCATGTATAACCCTCCCCATTTCCCCATAGTGTATTTGCACAGCAATAAGGTATGCTCCATGCAACACAAAGGCTGTGATATGGAATATCAATTTTAAAACTCAAAAAGGGCATGGGTGACAGGATTATGCCTCTTGCTCCCACACCCCTGCCAGTACAGTCAAGACACAGCGTGGCGATTCATCTTGGAGTCTTGAGATTTAAAAAAAATATCAGGCAGACAGGACAGTGGCACCAATAGCCCCTCCCATTTCTATATAGTGTGTTTGCACAGCAGGGAGGTATGCTCCCTGCGACATACAGGATATGGCCTAGCATTTCAATTTTAAAAATCAAGATGTGCATGAGTGACAAGATTAGGTCTCTTGCTTCCACACCCCTTCCAGAACAGATGAAACACAGCTTGGAGACCCATCTTGGAATCTTGAGATTTAAAAACATTTCAGGCAGACAGCAGGACAATGTCAACAACAGCCCCCCTTCCATTTCCCCATAATGCATTTTCAAAGCAGAGAGTTATGTTTCATAAAACATACAGGATGTGGCCTAGCATTTCAATTTAAAAAATTAAAAGAGCAATGAGGAACAAGATTAGGCCTCTTGCTCCCACACCTGTGCCAGTATAGACAAGACACAGCTTTGAGACCCATCTTGGAATCTTGGGATTTAAAAACATTTCAGGCGGACAGCAGGACAGTGTCATCAATAGCCCCCCCATTTCCCCACAGCAGAGAAGTATGGCCCATGCAACACACCAGATGTGGGCTGGTATTTCAATTTTAAAAAGTGAGCACACAGGGACCATGCCTTCTGCAGCAGCATATCCAGGCTAGGAGCTCACTGTGGGCAGTCATATCATAGTATCCTATCATAGTTTTTAAGGTTGAAGGGAGACTCTAAGGCGGGCTTTGCACGTTGCAACATCGGTAACAATGTGTTACCGATGCTGCAGCGATAGTCCCGCCCCCGTCGCACGTTCGATATATAGTGAAAGCTGCCGTAGCGATTATTATCGCTACGGCAGCTTTACACGCACATACCTGCCGTGCGACGTCCATCTGGCCGGCGTCCCGCCTCCTTCCTTAGGGGGCGGGTCGTGCAGCGTCACAGTGACGTCACACGGCAGGTGGCCAATTGAAGTGGAGGGGCGGAGATGAGCAGGATGTAAACATCCCGCCCATCTCCGTCCTTCTCATTGCAGCCGGGAGGCAGGTAAGGTGAAGTTCCTCGCTCCTGCGGCTTCACACACAGCGATGTGTGCGGCCGCAGGAACGAGGAACTACATCGTACCTGTTGCTCCCCCGGCATTATGGAAATGTCGGAGGCTGCAGCGATGATACGATGACGACGATTTTGCGCTCGTTCATCTTATCAAAAAGGATTTACACACTACGACATCGCAAGTGACGCCGGATGTGCGTCACTTTCGATTTGACCCCACCGACATCGCACCTGCGATGTCGTAGTGTGCAAAGCCCGCCTAAGTCCATCTAGTTCAACCCGTAGTCTAACATGTTGATCCAGAGGAAGGCAAAAAAAACCCAATGTGGCAAACAAGCTCCAATAGGGAAAAAAATTCCTTCCCGACTCCACATATGGCAATCAGACTAGTTCCATGGATCAACACCCTGTCATAAAATCTAATATACATAACTGGTAATATCAAATTTTTCAAGAAAGGCGTCCAGGCTCTGCTTAAATGTTAGTAGGGATTCACTCATTACAACATTATGCGGCAGAGTTCCATAGTCTCACTGCTCGTACAGTAAAGAATCCTCGTCTGTGATTATGATTAAACCTTCTTTCCTCAAGACGTAGTGGATGCCCCCGTGTTCCAGTCGCAGGCCTAGGTGTAAAAAGATCTTTAGAAAGGTCTCTGTACTGTCCCCTCATATAATTATACATTGTGATTAGATACCCCCTAAGCCTTTGTTTTTCCAAACTAAATAACTCCAAGTTTAATAATCTGTCTTGGTATTGCAGCCCACCCATTCCTCTAATAATCTTGGTCGCTCTTCTCTGCACCCTCTCCAGTTCAGCTATGTCCTTCTTATATATCGGTGACCAGAATTGTACACAGTATTCTAAGTGCGGTCACACCAGTGACTTGTACAGAGGTAGAACTATATTTTTTTCATGAACACTTATACCTCTTTTAATACATCCCATTATTTTATTAGCCCTGGCAGCAGTTGCCTGACACTGTCCACTAAAGTTAAGTTTACCATCCACCCATACACCCAAGTCTTTTTCTGTGTCTGTTTTACCCAGTGTTCTACAATTAAGTACATAATTATAAATTTTATTTCCTCTACCCAAGTGCATGACCTTACATTTATCTACATTAAACTTCAATTGCCACTTCTCAGCCCAATCCTCCAATTTACATAAATCTCCTTGTAATATAAAATTATCCTCCTCTGTATTGATTACCCTGCAGAGTTTAGTATCATCTGCAAATATTGAAATTCTACTCCGCATGTGTGATGCCCTGGGCAAGCCAGGGGTCACAGGTCACAACATCACATGCACCCCACATTCCCTGCAGGTACACACAAGGTCAAAACTAAAATCCTTGTTGCCTTCCTCCAGGGGCTGGTGTCCACACCAGGTGGTGGGCCAGGCGGTTGGCTCCACCCACCAAGGAGTTCACAGCCCTGGAGGCGGGAGAACCAGGCAGTTGAAGTCTAGCTGAGGGCTAGAGTGGAGTTGAAGTCTAGCTGATGGCTAGAGTAGAGTGGAGCTAGGGAAGTGAAGGAGTAAAGATAGAGTTTTGAGAAGGAGGTGGAAAGAGTTAGAAGTGGTAGAGGAGCTAAAGTAAGAGCAACAGAGAAAGTGACAGAAAGAAGCCTGAAGTTGGTCCGGGTGTGTGCCCCGGACTGAGACAGCAAGGTTGGCAGACGGCGGTGACTGTCTGCAGGCGAGACTGATTGGAGGTTGCCGAAAGGACCGTGGACGGGTGGTGACCCGGCGGTACCGAAGCAGTATACGATGATTAGTCAGCACCAGGGCAGGGGCCTTTCGGATCCCGGCAAGGCTAGGAGTCGCCGAATTTGCCAAATCCGTCAGTGAAGGGGACGACTGTCTCCCAACAACCAAGTCCCGTTGAAGGCAACAGTCCAACCGTTAAGGGGAGACACCGCCACCGCCAAGGCACCAGTTTCCCAGGGCCAGCGCCTGCGGGCAAGAGTGGAGCTCCTCCGGCTCATATCCAAGCTGGGGAGCGGGTTACCGGTGGGAACCCATCGCTACCAAACAACAACACATAGGTGCAGGGAAGAGACCGTCACCGTCAACTGCAGGGGAAGTCAGCACCGTAACCGTCCGAAGGACCCGTCCAACCAGCCACTTGTTTACCGAGAACTGTGTCGTGTTTACTGGCTGAGTGAGTACCTCCGTGCCGTGCGGCACAGCGCTGCCCCTGCGCCCCTGCACCTCCACAGGCCCCATACCCGCCTGTCCACCATCCCAACCCCATCACTGGGCCCCGGGATCACCAACCCCTACCCACGGAGGGGCAACACAACAACTGGCTGCTCCACACCATCACTCCTGGGATCCCCCAGCCAGAGCAGCGGTGGTGTACATTCAATCACCACAACCGTGGGTGGCGTCACGGACAATAAACTATCCCAAAACACCAATTCCCCTTTTCACTCACGGGCGAGGAGCGCCGCTCGAGTCCCTGGGATCCGGCCCATCGCTCGAGCCACCGAGCAGCGGCAGGCCGCAGCAGCCGCAGCGTCAGCCGGACCCGAGCAGTGGGAGAGCGCGGCGTCCCCTCCTCCGCCCGCGACAACTTGGCATCACGAGCAGGATCTTACCGCTCTGCCGTTGAGTAGAGGTGCGCCTTGTGACCACCGGAGGTATCCGGCTGAAATATTTCAGAAGTCGCCATCTTTGGCGCGAAAAGTTCCCGCTCGAGCGTCTTCTCGAGTAGTAAAGGCGCGAAGGCCAAAACCCCGCCCCAATAGAGGAGGGGCCGGAAAGAAGCTAAGGGGGACGGAAACGAGATGTCTGCACCCGACGAAGCTGCTAGAGGAGCGGTGGTCGCAGCCGCATGTAACTAGCGCTGTAGCGTGCAGGGACGCCAGGACTCTGCTGAAACACGTTCCTGGATCCAGAAGCAAGATGTGCCAGAAGCTCCAGGCCCAAGTCCACTTCATGCTGGCGAAGTGGACGTCGGAGATGAAGGGCCTGGCCACAACCGTTTGGGCATCCGAAGTGGAGGTGGTCTCAGAGGAGCGGGTAAGCGATCCACGCCGCTATGTCCCTGAGGGATCGGACGATACGGCTGAGGGGCCCGGCCTGCTGCCGTCCACCACGCTACCTCCCTCACTGCCCATGCCTACGGCCAACGCCCCGACCGACCCGTTACCCCTGCCACCGGTAGCGGAGCCCGCAGCATCTGTGGGAGAGGGCCCAGACCTGCGGCACCCGGGCCTTACCTTTACCACCACCCTGGCACCCGTCCCGGCTTCCATCCCAGCCGCGACGGAGATGATGATGGCCCCGGCAGTCCGCCCGGCCGCAGCGGAGGCAATCCTCGATCAAACGCCAACACCGCAAGTCACGTTGACCGCTCCAAGGCACCGGGCCTCGGCTGAAGCACAGCGGGGATGTAGCTGCCAGGAGGCAGAGCAGGCCATGTCACAGCGGGGTCCCTCATTGCTGAAGGTGCCGGTTGTAGCCGACACGGAGGGACTCCAGCTGGGCCCGTCCCCCACACAGTCTGACCCAGAGCAGGCCACTGATTGGTGGGGCCCACGGCAGTATGAGAGGCCGGTCGTAGCCGGCGCCGAGGGCACCCAGGTGGGCCTGGCTCCTGAGCGGGAGTTGCGGATGTGCATGCCCGCATTTATGTGAGAAAGAGTGGCAGCGGGATGCCGTTGCACCGTCCCCATTGGGATTACCACTGAGTTTTGTTTGTAAGTTTGAAAAAGATGATGATAAGATGATAACCGAACAGTCACCTGATTCATCGTGATTTGGAAACCGGCCATTGCCGGCACCGTTGTCCCCGTGGGGACCGTTCAAAAGGTTGCATAAGGGACTCCTTATGGACAAGCCCGTGAACTTGCAGGGCAACCACAGATGTTAGTGGCTTGTAAATAAGTTGTGTTACCGTTTCTGCAATTGCCGCCTCCGGAGAGGCAGGTTGGAGGGAGGATCCACAGCAGAGCAGGCTGGGGCCCAGCCACCACAGGAACCGGTGGCTACCCTCTGGAGGGGAAGGACAGATCCCGCTCGGGTAACTTGTGCTGGACTGGGGTCAAGGGGTGCTGCCTGGGCTTTAGGGGCAGCATCAGGGCCAGGTTGCTTGGGTGGGAGAGAGCGGAAACCGTAACCGTACACTGTTTGCAACGTTTAAGCACTGAACCTCCCGCTGTGGGATGATGCCATAAATTGTATATATGTTACCGTTTTTATCTTTTACAGAAAAAACAAAAGGAAAATAAAACCGGTGTTGGACGGGCAGCCCGAGGACGGTCTGCGTTTTGCTAAGGGGGAATGTGACGCCCTGGGCAAGCCAGGGGTCACAGGTCACAACATCACATGCACCCCACATTCCCTGCAGGTACACACAAGGTCAAAACTAAAATCCTTGTTGCCTTCCTCCAGGGGCTGGTGTCCACACCAGGGGGTGGGCCAGGCGGTTGGCTCCACCCACCAAGGAGTTCACAGCCCTGGAGGCGGGAGAACCAGGCAGTTGAAGTCTAGCTGAGGGCTAGAGTGGAGTTGAAGTCTAGCTGAGGGCTAGAGTAGAGTGGAGCTAGGGAAGTGAAGGAGTAAAGATAGAGTTTTGAGGAGGAGGTGGAAAGAGTTAGAAGTGGTAGAGGAGCTAAAGTAAGAGCAACAGAGAATGTGACAGAAAGAAGCCTGAAGTTGGTCCGGGTGTGTGCCCCGGACTGAGACAGCAAGGTTGGCAGACGGCGGTGACTGTCTGCAGGCGAGACTGATTGGAGGTTGCCGACAGGACCGTGGACGGGTGGTGACCCGGCGGTACCGGAGCGGTATACGAAGATTAGTCAGCACCAGGGCAGGGGCCTTTCGGATCCCGGCAAGGCTAGGAGTCGCCGAATTTGCCAAATCCGTCAGTGAAGGGGACGACTGTCTCCCAACAACCAAATCCCGTTGAAGGCAACAGTCCAACCGTTAAGGGGAGACACCGCCACCGCCAAGGCACCAGTTTCCCAGGGCCAGCACCTGCGGGCAAGAGTGGAGCTCCTCCGGCTCATATCCAAGCTGGGGAGCGGGTTACCGGTGGGAACCCATCGCTACCAAACAACAACACATAGGTGCAGGGAAGAGACCATCACCGTCAACTGCAGGGGAAGTCAGCACCGTAACCGTCCGAAGGACCCGTCCAACCAGCCATTTGTTTACCGAGAACTGTGTTGTGTTTACTGGCTGAGTGAGTACCTCCGTGCCGTGCGGCACAGCGCTGCCCCTGCACCTCCACAGGCCCCATACCCGCCTGTCCACTAGAGTTGAGCGCGGTTCGCGGTTCGTGGTTCTCCAGTTCTAGGCTCGAGTGATTTTGGGGGTTGTTCGAGATCGAACTAGAACTCGAGCTTTTTGCAAAAGCTCGATAGTTCTAGATACGTTCGAGAACGGTTCTAGCAGCAAAAAGCAGGGCTTTTTACAGCTACAGTGTGCAGGAGCCATCGCTGGCAGCCTGCCAGAAGCTGGTAACCAAGATAAACATCGGGTATCCAACCAAAGCGCTTTGGTTAGTAACTCGATGTTTATCCTAGTTACGTGCAGGAAGCCCACACTTCCCCGCTCAGCTCGCTCCGCCCCCTCCTGCCCGCGGCATGTACACATACATACACACACACACACACACACGGTCCCGCTCGGCTTACCTGCGGTGATGAAGTCCCGCCCTCCCGACCTCAGCGCTGTCACTGTCCTCCTTGGCCGCCGCTTGTCACATCACCTCTCGCTTCCGACCCGAGACTGACTAGCGGTGACGTCACGGGCCTCTCGCGATACTTGGTGTGAAGACGCCGGTCATTGAACTCAGTGACAGGGGCTGTCAGTGTGCTGGAGATCAGCGCAGGTAATGTACCTCGCTGACAGTAGCACTTGTCATCCCCTGCAGTGACCTGGGCTGACCCATTGATGTTAGCTCAGGTCACTGCACTGCTCTCCCAGCTAATGGGGAACATCCTGCTCTTCATTGACTGGGACAGTGTGGATCGTCATGGCAACCCCTTGGATTACAGCAGACCTGGATTTGTTTTTCATTCTAATAAATTGGTTAAAGAGGGAATGTTTTGGGGAGTGTTTTTTCAAATAAAAATGTGTTTGTCGTCTATTTTTTTTATTACTGACTGGGTTGGTGATGTCGGGTATCTGATAGACGCCTGACCTCACCAACCCTAGGGCTTGATGCCAGGTGACATTACACATCTGGTATTAACCCCATATATTACCCCGTTTGCCACCGCACCAGGGCGCGGGATGAGCTGGGGCGAAGCACCAGGATTGGCACATCTAATGGATGCGCCACTTCTGGGGCGGCTGCGGCCTGCTATTTTTAGGCTGGGGAGAGTCCAATAACCATGGACCTCCCTAGTCTGGGAATATCAGGCCCCAGCTGTCTGCTTTACCTTGGCTGGTGATCCAATTTTGGGGGACCCCTACGTGTTTTTTTTTTTTAATTATTTATTTAATTTAAAATAACAGCGTGGGGTGCCCTCAGTTTTGGATTACCAGCCAAGGTGAGGTTGCCAGCTGTGGTCTGCAGGCTGCAGCCGCCTGCTTTACCCTAGCTGGCTACAAAACTCGGGGGAACCCTACGTCATTTTTTTTTTCATTTTTTTGGCTAAATACAAAGCTAAGCACCCCTTAGTGCCACATGAAAGGCACCAAAGGGTGCTCCACTTTTTCTCCACTTTTTCTCCACTTTTTCTCCACTTTTTCTCCATTTTTTTCTCCTCTTTTTCTCCACTTTTTCTCCACTTTTTCTACATTTTTTTCTCCATTTTTTCTACATTTTTTCTACATTTTTTTTCCACTTTTTCTTCACTTTTTCTCCACTTTTTATCCATTTTTTCTCCACTTTTTCTCCACTTTTTCTCCACTTTTTCTCCATTTTTACTCCACTTTTTCTCCTCTTTTTCTCCATTTTTTCTCCACTTTTTCTCCACTTTTTCTCCACTTTTACTCCACTTTTTCTCCACTTTTTCTCCATTTTTTTCTCCACTTTTTCTCCACTTTTTTCTCCACTTTCTCTCCACTTTTTCTCCACTTTTTCTCCACTTTTTCTCCATTTTTTCTCCACTTTTTCTCCACTTTTTCTCCACTTTTTCTCCACTTTTTTCTCCACTTTTTCTCCACTTTTTCTCCACTTTTTCTCCATTTTTTCTCCATTTTTTCTCCATTTTTTCTACATTTTTTCTCCATTTTTTCTCCACTTTTTCTTCACTTTTTATCCATTTTTTCTCCACTTTTTCTCCACTTTTTCTCCACTTTTTCTCCACTTTTTCTCCATTTTTTCTCCATTTTTTCTCCATTTTTTCTCCACTTTTTCTCCACTTTTTCTCCATTTTTACTCCACTTTTTCTCCACTTTTTCTCCATTTTTTTCTCCACTTTTTCTCCACTTTTTTCTCCACTTTTTCTCCACTTTTTCTCCCCTTTTTCTCCACTTTTTCTCCACTTTTTCTCCATTTTTTCTCCACTTTTTCTCCACTTTTTCTCCACTTTTTCTCCACTTTTTCTCCATTTTTTTCTCCACTTTTTCTCCACTTTTTCTCCACTTTTTCTCCACTTTTTTCTCCATTTTTTCTCCATTTTTTCTCCATTTTTTCTCCACTTTTTCTCCACTTTTTTCTCCATTTTTTCTCCATTTTTTCTCCATTTTTTCTCCACTTTTTCTCCACTTTTTCTCCATTTTTTTTCCACTTTTTCTCCACTTTTTCTCCATTTTTACTCCACTTTTTCTCCACTTTTTCTCCATTTTTTCCTCAACTTTTTCTCCATTTTTACTCCACTTTTTCTCCACTTTTTCTCCATTTTTTTCTCCACTTTTTCTCCACTTTTTTCTCCACTTTTTCTCCACTTTTTCTCTACTTTTTCTCCATTTTTTCTCCACTTTTTCTCCACTTTTTCTCCACTTTTTCTTTACTTTTTTTCTCCACTTTTTCTCCACTTTTTCTCCACTTTTTCTCCACTTTTTCTCCATTTTTTTCTCCACTTTTTCTCCACTTTTTCTCCACTTTTTCTCCACTTTTTTCTCCACTTTTTCTCCACTTTTTCTCCACTTTTTCTCCACTTTTTCTCCATTTTTTTCTCCATTTTTTCTCCATTTTTTCTCCATTTTTTCTCCACTTTTTCTCCACTTTTTTCTCCATTTTTTCTACATTTTTTCTCCATTTTTTCTCCACTTTTTCTCCACTTTTTCTCCATTTTTTCTCCACTTTTTCTCCACTTTTTCTCCATTTTTACTCCACTTTTTCTCCATTTTTCTCCACTTTTTCTCCATTTTTACTCCACTTTTTCTCCACTTTTTCTCCTTTTTTTTCTCCACTTTTTCTCCACTTTTTTCTCCACTTTTTCTCCACTTTTTCTCTACTTTTTCTCCACTTTTTCTCCACTTTTTCTCCACTTTTTCTCCACCTTTTCTCCACTTATTTCTCCACTTTTTCTCCACTTTTTCTCCACTTTTTCTCAACTTTTTCTACATTTTTTTCTACATTTTTTCTACATTTTTTCTACATTTTTTCTCCACTTTTTCTTCACTTTTTCTCCACTTTTTATCCATTTTTTCTCCACTTTTTCTCCACTTTTTCTCCACTTTTTCTACATTTTTTTCTCCATTTTTTCACCACTTTTTCTACATTTTTACTCCACTTTTTCTCCACTTTTTCTCCACTTTTTCTCCGTTCTTTTTCTATGGTCAGTCTACCCATTAGCTCTGCCATGCATACTCTAGCTCTACACCTACTGCACATGTTACTTTATGATTGACATCTCTTTTGTACCAGAGCTGTCTAAGCCTACTCTGACCCCATATTTGTCATTACTATATTGTCCTTGTACTGTATTATGACATTTGTATCATGTGTTTCATTTCTTGCTGTGTTGCAATTTTTTTGCTGCATCCCAATTGTACCTCTACATTGTTCGAGTTTATGTTATTGTTCTCTCACTCTTATGTGATACTGATTATTGTCATTTTTCATGATTACAAGCAGATAAGTCCAATCTGACGAAGGCTCAGGCCGAAACGTCATTTGTAACTTGTTTTGGACAAAAACATATATGCTTATGAAAATTTTTTTTTCTTAATACGGACCAATAAAGAGTGATTTTGCATTACTATCCGTGGTGACTTACTGACTTAGTCTGGGAGATTTAGAGTGCCGAGGTTACTCACTAATTTTATCTATTATTACCTCTGAGCACCTATATACCAGTGAGCAGAGCTTCCTCTACAGTAGTTCTCCTGATTAGGCATGCCCTTACCTCATGAGCAGGGCATTGCAGCTTTGGTAGCAACCATTACGACATGGACTCTGCTGCTGTGGACCCGGGGAGAGCGAGTGCAGATTCATTGCACCCACACTCCTCACATGAAGGGTCCGCACTCCTAGAAAATGGGGGATACGTTCCCTGAGTGTCTCCTCCCCCATATTCTAGACGGTCCAGAGTCGTCGTGGGACCCCTTTATTTTTTTTCTTACAATAAATTGGTGAAAGAGGAAATGTTTTGGGGACTGTTTTTTCAAATAAATTTCTTTTGTCGATTTTTTTTTTTTTTTGTTAGTACTGACAGTTTATGATGTTGGGTATCTAATAGACGCCATGACATCACAAACTGCTGGGCTTGATCTCAGGTGACTTTACAGCTAGTATCAACCCGATTTATTACCCCGTTTGCCACTGCACCAGGGCACGGGATGAGCTGGGGTGAAGCGCCAGGATTGGCGCATCTAGTGGATGCGCCACGTCTGGGGTGCCTGCGGCCTTCTATTTTTAGGCTGTGAAGGCCCAATAACTATGGACCTTCCCACCCTGAGAATACCAGACCACAGCTGTCCGCTTTACCTTGGCTGGTGATCCAATTTGGGGGGGACCCTACTTTTATTGTGTAATTATTAATATTTATAAAATAATTATAAAAAAGAGCCTGAGGGGACCTCCACATTGGATCCCCAACCACGGTAAAGCTGCCAGCTGTGGTTTTCAGGCTACAGCCGTCTGCTTTACCCTAGCTGGCTATCAAAAATGGGGGGACCCAACGTCATTTTTTTTTAACTATTTTTTAAATAGAAAAAATTAATGGGCTTCCCTGTATTTTGATTGCCAACCAAGGTAACGGCAGGCAGATGGGGGTGGCAACCCATAGCTGTCTGCTTTATCTGCGCTGAGAATCAAAAATACCGCGGAGCGCTACGTCATTTTTTTAAAGATTTATTTTTACAGCACTGTGATGTCCAGCAATCAAAATACAGGGAAGCCCATTTTATTTTTAGTTATTTAAATAAATAATTAAAAAAAATATATATGGGCTCCCGCTGCATTTTTTGTATTGCTAGCTAAGGGTAATCCAAGCAGCTACTGGCTGCTAACCCCCACTGCTTGGTGTTACCTTCACTGGCAATGGAAAATCCAGGGAAGCATTTTTTATTTTTTTTGCCAAAAAACTACAAAAAAAGGACGTGAGCTTCGCCATATTTTTGTATGCTAGCCAGGTACAGCAGGCAGGTGCTGGAAGAGTTGGATACAGCGCCAGAAGATGGCGCTTCTATGAAAGTGCCATTTTCTGAGGCGGCTGCAGACTGCAATTCGCAGCAGTGGGGCCCAGAAAGCTCAGGCCAACCTGTGCTGCGGATTCCAATCCCCAGCTGCCTAGTTGTACCTGGCTGGACACAAAAATGGGGCGAAGCCTACGTCATTTGTTTTCTAATTATTTCATGAAATTCATGAAATAATAAAAAAAGGGCTTCCCTTTATTTTTGGTTCCCAGCCGGGTACAAATAGGCAACTGAGGGTTGGGGGCAGCCGTACCTGCCTGCTGTACCTGGCTAGCATACAAAAATATGGCGAAGCCCACATAATTTTTTCAGGGGCAAAAAACTTCTGCATACAGTCCTGGATGGAGTATGCTGAGCCTTGTAGTTCTACAGCTGCTGTCTGTCTGTATGGAGAAGAGCAAACAGCAGCTGCAGAACTACAAGGCTCAGCATACTCCATCCAGGACTGTATGCAGAATTTTTTTGCCCACCAAAAAAATGACGTGGGCTTCGCCATATTTTTGTATGCTAGCCAGGTACAGCAGGCAGCCACGGGCTGCCTCCAACCCCCAGTTGCCTATTTGTACCCGGCTGGGAACCAAAAATATAGGGAAGCCCATTTTTTTTTAATTATTTCACTTATTTCATGAAATAATTAAAATACAAATGACGTGGGCTTCGCCCCATTTTTGTGTCCAGCCGGGTACAACTAGGCAGCTGGGGATTGGAATCCGCAGCACAGGTTAGCCCGAGGTTTCTGGGTGCCTCTGCTGCGGATTTCAGTCCGCAGCCGTCCCAGAAAATGGCGCTCTCATAGAAGCGCCATCATCTGGCGCTGTATCCAACTCTTCCAACAGCCCTGGAGCCGGGTGGCTTGTTGGGTAATCATGAGTTAATACTGGCTTTGTTTTACTAGCCAGTATTAAGCCAGAGATTCTTAATGTCAGGCACGTTTGACCCGGCCATTAAGAATCTCCAATAAAGGGTTAAAAAAAAGACACCACACAGAGAAAAAATACTTTAATGGAAATAAATACACAGACACATTAGAGACTCCATCTTTATTACCCCCTGTCAGCCCTCCACGATCCTGCTCTTCTGTCTTCTTTCTTTCTAGTGTAGTAGTAGTGAGGATTGTAGTGAGGATGAGGTTCACCAGCCCATCACTTGGGGCTGGGGAACCTCATCCTCAGTACAATCCTCACTAGTGTAGTAGTAGTGACGATTGTAGTGAGGATGAGGTTCACCAGCTCATCACTTGGGGCTGGGGAACCTCATCCTCAGTACAATCCTCACTACAATCGGGAAGCAGCGTGCAGCCTTCACTCCGTGAGTGATCAGTGCTGGCTGTCAGCGGTAACAGCGGTAACGCTGACAGACGCGTTACCATAGCAACGGTGCTCTCGGAGCTGCGGTTAGCGGTGACGTCACCGCTAACTGCGTTGCTATGGCAACGGTGATCTCCGTTAATGACCGGCTGTGTCAGCCGGTCCCTAACGTAACGGGGAGTCGACCGTGTGCTAGAGCATGTCGCCGGTACACGGCGATACACATATGTGCACCGTGTTCCGGAGAGATGCACTCGCAGGTCCTACATGACGCGTCATAGTCATGTGACCAGTCTGTAGCCAATGAGATAATAGCCACGTGACTGGTCACATGGCTATTTTGACGTCACGACAGGTCCTGCATCTCTGCTGGCAGTGCCGGTCACCGGGAGGATTCAGCGATCATCGGATGGAATAGCGGCAGGAGACAGAGTGCAGAAGGGATCGCGAGGACCGGTAAGTGTTATGGCAATGTTTATTAACTGTTTGTGTACATTTATCATGCATTTTTATGTGTTTGTGATTGCCTCCCATTATAGCCTATTGGCTCAAGTTCGGTTCGTCGAACGTTCGACGAACCGAACTCGAACGGGACCCCCGTTCGGCGAGCCGACCTCGAGCCGAACCGCGACCGGTTCGCTCATCTCTACTGTCCACCATCCCAACCCCATCACTGGGCCCCGGGATCACCAACCCCTACCCACGGAGGGGCAACACAACAACTGGCTGCTCCACACCATCACTCCCGGGATCCCCCAGCCAGAGCAGCGGTGGTGTACATTCAATCACCACAACCGTGGGTGGCGTCACAGACAATAAACTATCCCAAAACACCAATTCCCCTTTTCACTCACGGGCGAGGAGCGCCGCTCGAGTCCCTGGGATCCGGCCCATCGCTCGAGCCACCGAGCAGCGGCAGGCCGCAGCAGCCGCAGCGGCAGCCGGACCCGAGCAGTGGGACAGCGCAGCGTCCCCTCCTCCGCCCGCGACAACTTGGCATCACGAACAGGATCTTACTGCTCTGCCGTTGAGTAGAGGTGCGCCTTGTGACCACCGGAGGTATCCGGCTGAAAAATTTCAGAAGTCGCCATCTTTGTCGCGAAAAGTTCCCGCTCGAGCGTCTTCTCGAGTAGTAAAGGCGCGAAGGCCAAAACCCCGCCCCAATAGAGGAGGGGCCGGAAAGAAGCTAAGGGGGACGGAAACGAGATGTCTGCACCCGACGGAGCTGCTGGAGGAGCGGTGGTCGCAGCCGCATGTAACTAGCGCTGTAGCGTGCAGGGACGCCAGGACTCTGCTGAAACACGTTCCTGGATCCAGAAGCAAGATGTGCCAGAAGCTGCAGGCCCAAGTCCACTTCATGCTGGCGAAGTGGACGTCGGAGATGAAGGGCCTGGCCACAACCGTTTGGGCATCCGAAGTGGAGGTGGTCTCAGAGGAGCGGGTAAGCGACCCACGCCCCTATGTCCCTGAGGGATCGGTCGATACGGCTGAGGGGCCCGGCCTGCTGCCGTCCACCACGCTACCTCCCTCACTGCCCATGCCTGCGGCCAACGCCCCGACTGACCCGTTACCCCTGCCACCGGTATCGGAGCCCGCAGCATCTGTGGGTGAGGGCCCAGACCTGTGGCCCCCGGGCCTTACCTTTACCACCACCCTGGCACCCGTCCCGGCTTCCATCCCAGCCACGACGGAGATGATGACGGCCCCGGCAGTCCGCCCGGCCGCAGCGGAGGCAATCCTCGATCAAACGCCAACACCGCAAGTCACGTTGACCGCTCCCAGGCACCGGGCCTCGGCTGAAGCACAGCGGGGATGTAGCTGCCAGGAGGCAGAGCAGGCCATGTCACAGCGGGGTCCCTCATTGCTGAAGGTGCCGGTTGTAGCCGACACGGAGGGACTCCAGCTGGGCCCGTCCCACACACAGGCTGACCCAGAGCAGGCCACTGATTGGTGGGGCCCACGGCAGTATGAGAGGCCGGTCGTAGCCGGCGCCGAGGGCACCCAGGTGGGCCTGGCTCCTGAGCGGGTGTTGCGGATGTGCATGCCCGCATTTATGTGAGAAAGAGTGGCAGCGGGATGCCGTTGCACCGTCCCCGTTGGGACCACCACTGAGTTTTGTTTGTAAGTTTGAAAAAGATGATGTTAACCGAATAGTCACCTGATTCATCGTGATTTGGAAACCGGCCGTTGCCGGCACCGTTGTCCCCGTGGGGACCGTTCAAAAGGTTGCATAAGGGACTCCTTATGGACAAGCTCGTGAACTTGCAGGGCAACCACAGACGTTAGTGGCTTGTAAATAAGTTGTGTTACCGTTACCGTTTCTGCAATTACCGCCTCCGGAGAGGCAGGTTGGAGGGAGGGTCCACAGCAGAGCAGGCTGGGGCCCAGCCACCACAGGAACCGGTGGCTACTCTCTGGAGGGGAAGGACAGATCCCGCTCGGGTAACTTGTGCTGGACTGGGGTCAAGGGGTGCTGCCTGGGCTTTAGGGGCAGCATCAGGGCCAGGTTGCTTGGGTGGGAGAGAGCGGAAACCGTAACCGTACACTGTTTGCAACGTTTAAGCACTGAACCTCCCGCTGTGGGATGATGCCATAAATTGTATATATGTTACCGTTTTTATCTTTTACAGAAAAAACAAAATGAAAATAAAACCGGTGTTGGACGGGCAGCCCGAGGACGGTCTGCGTTTTGCTAAGGGGGAATGTGACGCCCTGGGCAAGCCAGGGGTCACAGGTCACAACATCACATGCACCCCACATTCCCTGCAGGTACACACAAGGTCAAAACTAAAATCCTTGTTGCCTTCCTCCAGGGGCTGGTGTCCACACCAGGGGGTGGGCCAGGTGGTTGGCTCCACCCACCAAGGAGTTCACAGCCCTGGAGGCGGGAGAACCAGGCAGTTGAAGTCTAGCTGAGGGCTAGAGTGGAGTTGAAGTCTAGCTGAGGGCTAGAGTAGAGTGGAGCTAGGGAAGTGAAGGAGTAAAGATAGAGTTTTGAGGAGGAGGTGGAAAGAGTTAGAAGTGGTAGAGGAGCTAAAGTAAGAGCAACAGAGAAAGTGACAGAAAGAAGCCTGAAGTTGGTCCGGGTGTGTGCCCCGGACTGAGACAGCAAGGTTGGCAGACGGCGGTGACTGTCTGCAGGCGAGACTGATTGGAGGTTGCCGAAAGGACCGTGGACGGGTGGTGACCCGGCGGTACCGGAGTGGTATACGAAGATTAGTCAGCACCAGGGCAGGGGCCTTTCGGATCCCGGCAAGGCTAGGAGTCGCCGAATTTGCCAAATCCGTCAGTGAAGGGGACGACTGTCTCCCAACAACCAAGTCCCGTTGAAGGCAACAGTCCAACCGTTAAGGGGAGACACCGCCACCGCCAAGGCACCATTTTTCCAGGGCCAGCGCCTGCGGGCAAGAGTGGAGCTCCTCCGGCTCATATCCAAGCTGGGGAGCGGGTTACCGGTGGGAACCCATCGCTACCAAACAACAACACATAGGTGCAGGGAAGAGACCGTCACCGTCAACTGCAGGGGAAGTCAGCACCGTAACCGTCCGAAGGACCCGTCCAACCAGCCGTTTGTTTACCGAGAACTGTGTCGTGTTTACTGGCTGAGTGAGTACCTCCGTGCCGTGCGGCACAGCGCTGCCCCTGCGCCCCTGCACCTCCACAGGCCCCATAGCTGCCTGTCCACCATCCCAACCCCATCACTGGGCCCCGGGATCACCAACCCCTACCCACGGAGGGGCAACACAACAACTGGCTGCTCCACACCATCACTCCCGGGATCCCCCAGCCAGAGCAGCGGTGGTGTACATTCAATCACCACAACCGTGGGTGGCGTCACGGACAATAAACTATCTCAAAACACCAATTTCCCTTTTCACTCACGGGCGAGGAGCGCCGCTCGAGTCCCCGGGATCCGGCCCATCGCTCGATCCACCGAGCAGTGGCAGGCCGCAGCAGCCGCAGCGGCAGCCGGACCCGAGCAGTGGGAGAGCGCGGCGTCCCCTCCTCCGCCCGCGACACATGCCCCCAACAAGGTCATTAATAAATATGTTGAAAAGAAGCGGGCCCAATACTGACCCCTGTGGTACCCCACTATGAACTGAGACCCAGTCCGAGTACGTACCATTAATAACCACCCTTTGTTTCCGATCACTGAGCCAGTTTTTAACCCAGTTACACATATATTCCCCTATCCCCATTATTCTCATTTTATGTACCAACCTTTTGTGTGGCACCGTATCAAAAGCTTTTGAAAAGTCCATATACACAACATCCACTATATTTCCCTGGTCCAGGCTTGAACTTACCTCTTCATAGAAGCTGATCAAATTAGTTTGACAGGATCGATCCCTCATAAACCCATGTTGATACTCTGTCATAAGGTTATTTTTCTTGAGATACTCCAGTATAGCATCTCTCAAGAAACCCTCAAGGATTTTACCAACCGTAGAGGTTAAACTTACCGGCCTATAATTTCCTGGCTCAGTTTTGGTCCCCTTTTTGAATATTGGCACCACATTTGCTATGCACCAGTCCTGCGGTACCGACCCTGTTATTAAGGAATCTGTGAATTCATGTTCAATAATGTCATGTTCAATGATTGCGCGCCGTCACTCATATGTAGCAGAGCTGTATTGTCATGGGACCTCGTATGGATTATGTCGGATCTGCAGTGGTGTTTTGGGGGTTAAAAAAGTGGTGAAAGTTTTTTTATATTTTATTCCAAATAAAGAATTTTTTGGGGTTTTTGTTTATATATTACCACCTGGCTACTACATTTCCTTTCCACCGACATCCCCACCATCATCATGGGTGACTTTAACATCCCCATTTACACTTCTCACTTATCTGTCTCTAAACTTCTAACACTCGCTTCCTCCTTCGGCCTCACTCAATAGTCCTCTGCAGCTACTCACAAAGATGGCCACACGCTGGACCTCATCTTCACTCGCCTCTGTTCCCTATCTAACATCTCTAACTCGCCTCTCCCCCTATCTGACCACAACCTACTCACATTCTCTTCCCTCTCTTCTCCAAGTACACAACCCCCCTCCACAAACTTTCACACCCACGCAGAAATCTAAATCACCTTGACTTACACTCACTTTCTCAGTCCCTTCTCCCTCTTGCAGACATTGCTTCTTCACACGATGCAGATGCTGCTGCCATTTTATACAACACCACCATCTCTGCAGCTCTCAAATCAGCTGCCCCCCTCACACACACCAAAACCCGCACAATCAACAGGCAACCCTGGCACACGAGTCAGACAAAAAAAAAATTGAGACAGGCTTCCAGAATTGCTGAGCGCAGATGGAAGAGGTCTCACTTCACTGAGCACTTCGTTACATACAAACAAGCTCTCACCACTTCAAGTCTGCACTCACTGCTGCAAAACAAACCTACTTCTCATCCCTCATATGCTCTCTATCTCACAACCCTAAACAGCTATTCAACACTTTCAACTCTCTCCTCCTTCCCCCGGCACCACCTCCGTCTCCTCTCATCTCAGCTGAAGACTTTGCCTCTTTCTTCAAGCAGAAGATTGACAACATCAGAGCAAGCTTCTGCCCACAATCACCACAGCCACTCCTCATAACTACTCAGCCTTCTTCCTCCAAATCCAGCTTCTCCCCCATGACAGAAGATCATCTTTCCACTCTACTCTCAAGATCACATCTCACAACCTGCCTGCTTGATCCACTCCCATCCCACCTCATCCCCAATCTCAACACAGTCTTCATCCCAACCCTAACCCTATCACAACCCAACCTATCACTAACAACTGGTGTATTCCATTCATGATTAAAACATGCCTCAACCACAACGATCCTCAAAAAGCCCTCCCTTGACCCTTCCTCTGTGTCAAACTATCGCCCCATATCACTTCTCCCCTATGCCTCAAAACTACTGGAACAGCATGTCCATCTTGAACTGTCCTCACACCTCTCTTCCTGCTCTCTATTTGACCGGTTACAATCATTCCACTGAAACTGCCCTGACCAAAGTCACTAACGACCTACTCACCGCAAAATCCAAGCGACACTACTCTGTCCTCCTCCTCCTGGACCTGTCCTCTGCCTTTGACACAGTGGACCACTCCCTTCTACTACAAATTCTCTCATCTCTGGGCATCACAGACTTGGCGCTATCTTGGATCTCCTCATACTTTACCAACCGAACTTTCAGCATCTCCCACTCTCACACCACTTCCTTATCTCACCCCCTATCTGTCGGTGTCCCCCAAGGTTCAGTTCTTGGACCCCTGCTGTTCTCTATTTACACCTTCGGCCTGGGACAGCTCTAAAGGCCCTGTCACACACAGTGATAAATCTGCAGCAGATCTGTGGTTGCAGTGAAATTGTGGACAATCAGTGCCAGGTTTGTGGCTGTGTACAAATGGAACAATATGTCCATGATTTCACTGCAACCACAGATCTGCCAAAGATTTATCTCTGTGTGTGACGGGGCCTATAGAGTCCCACGGCTTTCAGTATCATCTCTACATGATACACAGATCTACCTCTCTGGACCTGACATCACCTCCCTACTAACCAGAATCCCACAATGTATGTCTGCTATTTCATCCTTTTTCTCTGCTCGATCCCTAAAATTGAACATGAACAAAACAGAATTCATTGTCTTTCCTCCTCTTCACTCAACCCCCCCACCTGACATATCCATCAATGTCAATGGCTGCTCATTTTTCCCAGTGCCACGTGCTCGCTGCCTGGGAGTAATCCTAGACTCTGATCTCTCTTTCAAGCCACACATCCAAGCACTCTTCACCTTCTGCTGCCTCCAACTCAAAAATATTTCCCAGATCCGTACATTCCTTTCCCAAGAAGCTGCAAAAACCCTAGTACATGCCCTTATTATCTCCCGCCTGGATTATTGCAACCTCCTGCTCTATGGCCTCGCTTCTAACAATCTCATACCCCTACAATTTATTCTAAACTATGCTGCTCGGCTCATCCACCTGTCCCCCCGCTACTCCCCGACCTCTCCTCTCTGCCAATCCCTTCACTGGCTTCCCATTGCCCAACGACTCCAGTTCAAAACACTAACCATGACATACAAGGCCATCCACAACCTGTCTCCTCCCTACATCGCTGACCTAGTCTCCTGGTACTTACCTGCACGTAACTTTCGATCCTCACAAGATCTCCTTCTCTACTCCCCTTTCACCTCCTCTTCCCACCATCGCATCCAAGATTTCTCCTGTGCCTCCCCCATACTCTGGAATGCTCTGCCTCAACACATCCGACTCTCGCCTACCTTGACAAGCTTCAAAAGGAACCTGAAGACCCACCTCTTCCGACAAGCCTACAACCTGCCGTAACCCTCAGTCTGATACAGCGCCGTACAATCAACTCTACCCTAACCTACTGTATCCTCACCTATCCCTTGTAGACTGTGAGCCCTCGCGGGCAGGGACCTCTATCCTCCTGTACCTGTCTGTGTCTTGTATTGTTTATGATTATTGTACTTGTCCCTATTATGTACACCCCTTTCACATGTAAAGCGCCATGGAATTGATGGCGCTACAATAATAAATAATAATAATATATTTTCTCTTACAGTTCAGTGATGGGGGATCCCATAGACCCTCCCCATTTCTAATCTAGGGCTTAGTGGCAGCTGTGGGCTGTTATTTTCCCTTGCTGTTATCCCAATTGCCACTGCACCAGGGCAATCGGGAAGAGCTGAGTAAAGCACAGGGCTTGTTGCATCTAATAGACAATCCCGGGCAGCTGTAGGCTGTTATTTTTAGCCTGGGGGCTGCCTAATAAACATAGGCCTCCCCAGTCTGAGAATACAAGTCCCCAGCTGTCGGGCTTTATCTTGGCTGAGTATCAAAATTGGGGGACCGCATGTCGTTTTTAAATTATTTATTTAAATAATTTAAAAAAGCAGCATGCGGTTCCTCTTATTTTGATATACAGCCAAGATGAGCGCACGGCTGGGGGTTGCAGCCTGTAGCTGTGGACTTTATCTCTGCTGAATATCATAATATTGGGGGACCCTATGGCAATTGTTTTATTTATTTTTACTCTATGATATAAACACACACAGTGCCTGTGATTGGAAGCAGTCAACTGACACGCTGACACTCGTGTGGGGGCGCATATAACTGCAACCAATCACAGGCGCCGATGGTTGAGGAAAGCAGTGAATATTCAATGAGGGTTAATTATTGGCCCCAGAAGTGAATGATCAGCCTGGAAGCAGTGTACCGCCATGACGGATTTTTGGTAAATAAAGCTTTCTCGCCTACCAACATTTTTTATCGCCAGATTCTGGTTCCCATAGACCTATATGGGGACCAGAATCTGGACCAGAACCTGATTTTAAAAAACAGATAACACGGATTCGCCAGTCCCAGTTATCTGTGAGTCTGTCCATCATTAGTTTTGGGTCATTATCCATCTGCATTATAAAACACCAACCAATCAGTTTGGCTGCATTTGGTCGGATTTCAGCACACAGTATGTCTCTGAAAATGCCAGAATTCATCCGGTTGCTTCTGTCCTGTGTACCAGTTGCACTACCTACCATGCATGCCCAAGCCATCACACTGCATTCGCCGTGTTTTACAGATAATGTGGTATACTTTGGATCATGAGCTGTACCATGCCTTCACCATAATTTTTCTTTCCATCATTCTGGTAGAGGTTAATCTTGGTTTCATCTGTCCAAAGAATGTTTTTTCCAGAACTGTGTTGTTTTTTTAGACTTTTTTTTTTTTTTTTAAGCAAAGTCTAATGTAGCCTTCTTATTCTTGAAGCTGAATAGCTTGCACCGTGCAGTCAACCCTCGGTATTTTCTTTTATGCAGTCTTTTCTTATGGTAGATGTGATACCCCTGGACTAGTCAGGGTGTCACAGAGGACTGCACTTTCTATTCTTTGGTGCAGGACTCAACCCCCCATGGTTCTGGGTTCCCAACCTATGGTACTGCCTCCATCAGCATCCAAATCCCAACCACACCTTACACCACAACCTGTCAGGCACACCAGTTGGCTGCCTAGCTGGAATAGGGCTGCCCACCTAGGGGTCAGGGAGACTTGTGGGAGGGAAGTAGAAAGAAAAGTAGTAGTCCTCAAGAAGTAAGGAGCTTAGGGAGTAGTGACTCCCTGAATGTTACAGGTTGGGTTGCAAATGGTGGTCTGGGCCCAGAGGAGTCGGAGACCCAGTCGCAGGGTATTGAGGCTGGGTGCCTAGACCTGGTCTTGTAGGACGGTCAGCAGCTCGAGCCTAATAACTTGTCCGGGACTGAAAGCACGGCGGGGTACAGGACCCGAGGTCGGGGAGTAGCTTCAGGCAACCCGGCAATAAGCCTGTGGAGAATAGTGACTTTATGGACTGTCCCCAAGAAGCTCAGAGATCTGGGGAACTAGCGCAACGAGGGGGATAGGACTTTCCAACCCACGCAGGCCACAGAAATGCCATGCGTGAGCCCTTGAAAGCACAGCTCCACTATCACCATGGTAATTATTCTGCGATCATCCATCACTGTTGTCTTCCATGGGCGTCCATGTCTTTTTGCAGTGTTGAAGTCATCAGTGCTTTCTTCCTTTATCAGGATGTACCAAACTGTAGATTTAGCCACTGCTAATATTGTAGCATTTTCTCAGATGGTTTTTGTTTTTTTTCCACAGATGAAGGATGGCTTTTTTCACCTGCATGGAGAGCTCCTTTTACGACATGTTTACTTCTCAGCAAGAACTTCAAAATGCAAGCACCGCACCTCAAATCAACTCCAGGCCTTTTATGTGCTTAATTGAGAATGAAATTACAAAGGAATTGTCCACACTGACCCATGAAACAGCCTACGAGTCAATTGTCCAATTATTTTTGGGCCCTTTAAAAAAAAATAGTCACATGTAAAGGAGCTGAAACTCCTAAATCTTGCAACAAATTTAATGTGGATAACCTCAAATAAAAGCTAAAAGTCAGGACTTTGTGTCCGTGTCCATGATATAACTATAACATGTTTCAGTAAACAGGTAAAAAAAACAAAATATTGTGTCAGTGTCCAAATATATATGGACCTAACTGTATTTTATATAGCATTTCTGTAAGAAATCACAGTTTTCTATGAACGCCAGTTACGTGCTGGTTTTCACAAGAGTACTGTGATGAGAGATCCGGGGGTCATCAGCTGAGCCCTGGCTGTTATGTGAACTCATAGACTTCCTGACATCGTCTCGCATTAGCACCAATGAGGGGTTAGAACAGTGCGCCCCCTGCGGGTGCACGTTGTCGGAGATTGGCATTTAACAGTTTATCAGAAACAGGCAGAGCGACGCTCCACCCTTGGCAGTTAGAGGCATATGACTAAATCAGCCAATATGTGCTGGAAAAGATGTGGGCTAAGTGTGTAAACCACCATGAAAGGCAGGGAGACGACCCTTGACAGACTTAATACATCATGGGTTTTTGACCTCTTACCGACATCGGATGGGCTCGGTATGTACTGCCTCATGTCGGTATACTCACTGCCAGATGCCGCGGGCAGCTGGCGGTGAGTTACGCACATGTCAGCTAATTTGAACACCTGACATGTGCGGCAATCAGGCACGAGTGGATCTTCTCTGTAATTGTGCCTGTTAACCCATTGCACCGCGCTGTCAAAATGTGACAGCACGGTGTACATCCCAGCCACAGAAAGCACTCACTAACCCAGCTCCATCGGAAGTCATGTGACGTAATCACATGGAGCTGATGGTTGCCATGGTAGCACAGGGTTATGTGATAACTCATGTAGCTATCATGAGTCAGTTCCTCTTACAGCTGGCAGAGCGCCGTCTCTAAGAGGAGAGCAGCTTTTCTGCAGATCAGAGCAATGTAGCTTTGATCTACAGAAATGAACCAGCGATCAGACTGCTGATGCTTATAGTCCCCTAGGGGGACTAGTAAAATAATTTAAAAAATAATTTAAAAAGTGTTAAAAAATTTTTAAAAAAATAAAAACACTTAAAAGTTCAAATCACCCCCTATTCACCCCATTGAAAATTAAAGGGTTAAAAAAATACACATATTTGGTATCACTGCGTTCAGAAACGCCCGATCTATCAAAATATAAAATCAATTAATCTGATTGGTAAATGGCGTAGCAGCAAAAATTTCCAAATGCCAAAATTACGTTTTTTGGTCGCCACAAATTTTGCGGAAAATGCAATAACAGGCGATCAAAATGCAGCATCGGCGCAAAAATGGTACCGTTAAAAATGTCAGCTTGATACACAAAAAAATAAGCCATCACTGAGCCATATATCTCGAAAAATGAGAACACTACGGTTTTCGGAAAATGTCGCAAAAAGTGAGCCACTTTTTTGGACAAACGTGTGAATTTGTTTAACCCTTTAGATAACAGTAAACCTATACATATTTGGTGCCTATGAACTTGTACTGACTTGAGGCATCACACTAACACATCTATATAGTGTACATATAGTGAACACGGTGAATAAAATATCCAAAAAACAATCATGCAATTACACTTTTTTTGCAATTTTTACGTACTTGGAATTTTTTTGCCGTTTTCCAGTACACTATATGGTAAAACCTATGGTTTCATTTAAAAGTACTCATCAACTCACCCGCAAAAAATAAGCACTTACATGGCAAGATTGACAGAAAAATTAAAAAGTTACGGTTCTCGGAAGAAGGGGAGCAAAAAGCAAAAACAGAAAAATGGAAAATTGCCGGGGAGTGAAGGGGTTATGGGGTTAAGGTTAAAATTGGCTCTTTTACTAAGGGGTTAAGACTTGTGTTGTACAAACCATGGACTATGTTAACAAACTAAACTTTCAACACATTAAAAGAGGAAAATGAATAAGATATAGAGAAAGTGTGGAAATAAATTATATTTACAATCATTCCATGAGAAATAGACCATCTGCTTTGATGTTTCAAACAATAGCTAATTAATAACAAAGAGAGCGGTAATTAGGTAGTTTTAAACAGCAAGTGGCATCTGTGCCCTAATGCCCAACTAATAGTATAAAGATTAGAAACCACATTCGCACCTGCAGACCAAGTCATGAAAATAAAGAATTGCTTTCCCTTAGAGAATTTGTCTTAGAGTAGATATAAGGGATCTGTTTGCATTGAAAATTTTCATGACAAATGTGAAAAAGCAACCTTGTAAAGTATTGGTCCAGGAAATCTTACTACAAGATTGAAAAGACCTTGCATTATCAGTAATACAATATAAGCTTTACTCAGGCTTTACAAGTAGAACAACATTTTGCTCGGGATCAGTATTTAAAAGCAATGGGGAGGGTTTGCAAAGCAAAATGTGGAATTCTGCCTCGTATTCTACTAAAAATCTAGTATACCACTTGGTGGCAAAACAAACTATATTATTTAAAAATTCTGGCTCCAGTTCATCAGACTGGTATTTTCTATGGCTGTCTTTCTAACAATGGGCTGGAGTCATTTTTGCCTAAAGCAGGCTTTACATGCAACGACATCGCTAACCAGATGTCGTTGGGGTCATGGAATTCGTGACGCACATCTGGCCTCGTTAGCGACGTCGTTGCGTGTGAAACTCAGGAATGACCGTTAACGATCAAAATTACTTACCTAATCATTGATCGTTGACACGTTGTTCCTTTCCCAAATATTGTTGCTGTTGCAGGATGCAGGTTGTTCGTCGTTCCTGCAGCAGCACACATCGCTATCTGTGACACCGCAGGAACGAGGAACATCACCGTACCTGCGGCCGCCCGCAATGAGGAAGGAAGGAGGTGGGCTGGATGTTCGGCCCGCTCATTTCCGCCCCTCCGCTTCTATTGGGCGGCCGCTTAGTGACGCCGCTGTGATGCCGAACGAACCGCCCCCTTAGAAAGGAAGCGGTTTGCCGGCCACAGCGACGTCGCCAGGCAGGTAAGTATGTGTGATGGGTGTAAGCAATGTTGTGCGCCACGGGCAGCGATTTTCTCGTGATGCACAACCGACGGGAGCGGGTGCTTTCATCAGCGACATCGCTAGCGATGTCGCTGTGTGTTAAGTGCCCTTTATTCATTAAGGCATGCACCTCTTTATGAATTTGGAGCATCTTTTAGCTGCTGTGCACCTTTGCAAAAATGTTGGTGTACGAAGGTGTGGCAGAATCTTTATTAAAATAAGGTATTTTTCCTGTTTTTTTTTTAACCATTCACTTACCAGGTTAGTAGTGGGATGTCTGATGGACATATACATTATTATCCACTGGGCTTGATGTCAGCTGTCAATTCACAGTTGACATCAACCTCATATATTACCCCGATTGCCACCACACAAGGGAAATTGGGAAGAGCCAGATAAAGAGCCATATTTGGCACATCTAATGAATGCACCACGGCTGAAAGCTGCTATTTTTAAGCTGGGAAGGGTCAACTAAAAATGGCCCTTCCCACCCTAATAATACCAGCCCCCAGTGGTCTGCTTTACCTTGGCTAGTTATAAAAAAATGAAGGGGGTCGCAATTTTTTTTATATTTTTATTTAAATATTTTTTAAAAAATGGTGAGGGATCCCCTGTTGTGAATGTTAGTTATGTCTTGGCTGCTGGGAGGCTCCCTCTGGTGGCCAGGAAGGGTTTGGACAGAGACCAGGTGGGTTGTGCAGTGGGTGTTTCCTTTCCTAACTCTCTGCTTATTTAAGTCCTGGTCTGATTGCAGGCTGTTGCCGGATGTCAGTTGTTCTTTGTATCTCCAGCCTGCTTAATCCTGCTTTACATCACATCCACTCCAGATAAGTTCTTGCTCTTTATTTATTGCCTGGTTCTTTTGCTTATCTGGGTTTGTCATTTGTTGTATTTGGTTTCAGTTTATTTCCTTCCAGGGATTTTTCCCCTCAGTGGATTGTTAAGGAACTCCCTGTAGTTCTGTGTGGAGTTTAGCTCCTTTGGATCCATGTGTTTATGGCTTGTTGAATTTGTTATTCTTGTTTTCTGTTCATTGGTATGACAAGGGCACCTGGTATAGGACGGAGTTCAGATCGAGCGATCTGAGGGCCTTTTTGTACTATCAGGAAGTTGGTATTTTGCAGGGTTTTTCTCTGGCTACCATCAGTCCCTTTCCTGTCCTTTCCTATTTTAGTCAGCGGGGGCCTCACCTTTTGCTAATCCTATCATCTACCTGTGTATTGTGTTTCCTATATCACCGCAGTCTTTGAATGTGGGGGGCTTGCTATTCTTGTCTATTTTCTGAGGCAGAGAGTTATTCATCTTTCCTACCTTTAGGATAGTTAGTTCTCCGGCTGGGTTCGCGGTGCACAGGATGTTAGTTCACCCCTCGGCTACTTCTAGTTGTGTTGGTTAGTAAGGGGATGGCGGCCAGATTAGTTGCCAAGGCTCTTGTCACCTTTTTGCCAATGATTTGTGGTGATCTTCCATGGTTCCGGATCATAACAGTACATCCGGCCAAACAAATTTAAAGGGTACTCTTAAGAAGGAAAAAAAAAAGCTGCTGAGAAAATTTTTTTTTTTGGTGTTTTTCCTCTTCTTCTTTGGGTTCTGTGGAATATTTCTTTTGTCTAGCATGGATGAATTGGGTGAGCGTGTTGCTCATATTGATGCTAAGGTTCATCGTATAGAGTCTTATCTTGCACAGAATCCCCTTGCAGAGCCTAAAATTCCCGTTCCTGAATTTTTTTCGGGAGATAGGTCGAGATTTTTGAGCTTCAAAAATAATTGTAAATTATTTTTTGACCTGCGCCCTAAGTCCTCAGGGAATCCCGTACAGCAGGTTAAGATTGTCATCTCCTTGCTGCGTGGTGACCCTCAGGACTGGGCCTTCTCTTTAGCGTCTGATGATCCGATTCTCAATGATGTGGACTCCTTTTTTCAGGCCTTGGGATTATTATATGACGAACCCAATATTGTGGACGAAGCAGAAAAGGTCTTGTTGTCCTTAACTCAGGGTTTGGATTCTGCAGAAACATTTTGTCAGAAATTTCGTAAGTGGGCGGTCTTTATCAAATGGAATGATGATGCGCTTGCGGCTCTTTTTCGCAAGGGTATTGCGGATGCTGTGAAGGATGTAATGGTAGGATTTCCCGTCCCTTCTGGTCTTGATGCCTCTATGACCTTGGCCATTCAGATTGAAAGGCGTTTACGTGAGCGCAGGAAGATACCTGCTGGTTTTGTGCCTGTGGAACAGCCTTTGGAGCCTATGGAGTGTGATAGGGTCCTTTCTAATGCTAGTCGGCAGGGGTTCAGATGGAAGAATAGACTGTGCTTCTATTGTGGAGACACTTCTCATAACATCTCTGTCTGCCCTAAACGTGAAAGGAGATTGGCTACTTCTGTTACTGTGGGTTCTTTGCAACCAAAGTTTCTTTTGTCTGTCACATTGATTTGCTCATTGTCTTCCTTTTCTGCATATCCCTTTGTGGACTCAGGGGCAGCGCTCAATTTGATGGATTTTGGGTTTGCTAGGGATTGTGGTTTTCCCATGGTTCCTTTGCAATTCCTATTCCTTTAAGGGGCATTGATGCTACCCCTTTGGCAGAACATAAACCCCAATTTTGGACCCAGGTGCCTATGAGAGTTGCACCAGCGCATCAGGAAACTTGTACATTTTTAGTATTGCATAATCTACAGGATACCTTGGCACTGGGATTTCCGTGGTTGCAGACCCATAATCTGGTTCTTGACTGGAGATCCTTGTCGGTAGTTAGTTGGGGTTGTCAAGGTTTGCATCAGGACCTTTCCGTGTCGTCCACGTCTGCTCAGGCAGTTGAAGTTCCGGCTTTCTTGTCTGATTTCCGTGATGTATTTAATGACCAGGAATCTGATTCTCTGCCCCCACACCGGGACTGTGACTGTGCCATTGAGTTGGTGCCCGGTTGTAAATTTCCCAAGGGGCGGATTTTCAACTTGTCTGTGCCTGAACATGATGCCATACATCAGAGAATCATTGGAGAAGGGGCACATTCGGCCCTCATCTTCTCCTTTGGGTTCTGGCTTATTCTTTGTTGCTAAGAAAGATGGTTCGTTGAGGCCTTGTATTGATTACCGTCTTCTTAATAAAATTACAGTCAAATATCAGTACCCTTTGCCTCTGATGTCTGATCTGTTTTCTAGAGTGCAGAGTGCCAAATGGTTTACGAAACTGGATCTCAAGGGTGCGTATAATCTCATTCGTATTAAGGAGGGTGATGAATGGAAGACGGCTTTTAATACTCCTGAGGGGCATTTTGAGTACCTAGTGATGCCTTTTGGGCTCACTAATGCACGGTCCGTATTCCAGGCCTTCATGAATGATATTTTTCGGGACCTTATTGGTAAATTTTAGATTGTGTATTTGGATGACATCTTGATTTTTTCTGATGATTGGGACTCTCATGTGGGGCAAGTACGGGAGGTTTTTCAGATACTTAAGGATAATGCACTGTACGTTAAGGGGTCAAAGTGCCTCTTTGGGGTGCAAAGGATTTCCTTTTTGGGCTTCATCCTGTCTCCCTCCGCTATTGAAATGGACCCGGTTAAGGTTCAGGCTATTTACGACTGGGTGCAACCGACTTCTCTAAAATCCCTGCAGCGGTTTTTGGGGTTTGCTAATTTTTACCGTAAATTTATAGCCAATTTTTCTGCCATTGTCAAACCTCTGACAGATTTGACAAAGAAGGGAGCTGATGCTGAGCATTGGACCCCTGAGGCTATTGTGGCCTTCCAGGAGCTTAAAAGGCGATTCACTTCTGCCCCAGTTCTGCAGCAACCTGATGTGTCTCGCCCATTTCAAGTTGAGATTGATGCCTCAGAGATCGGAGCATGTGCTGTTCTGTCTCAACGAGACACTACTTCGGGTAAACTTAAGCCCTGTGCCTTTTTCTCTCGGACGTTTGCTCCTTCTGAACGGAATTATGATGTGGGGAACCGGGAATTATTGGCTATGAAATGGGCATTTGAAGAGTGGAGGCATTGGTTGGAGGGGGCTAGGCATCAAGTTGTGGTGCTTACGGACCACAAGAATCTCATCTATCTGGAATCGGCCAAGAGGTTGAATCCTCGGCAGGCCAGGTGGGCTTTGTTTTTTACCCGGTTTAATTTTGTGGTCTCTTTTTTGCCGGGCACCAAGAATGTTAAGGCCGATGCCCTGTCCAGGAGTTTCTGCGCTGACTCTTTGGAGGTTATCGAACCGTCTACTATCCTGAATGATGGTGTAGTTTTCTCTGCTATTTCGCCTGATCTGCGGTTGGCACTGGCGGAATTTCAGGGGGATAAACCTGAGAGATGTCCTACAGGGAAACTGTTTGTCCCAGACCAATGGAGAGACCGAGTTGTCTCTGAGGTTCATTGCTCTGTTTTAGCGGGTCATCCTGGCATTTTTGGTACTCGGGATCTTGTGAGACGCTCTTTTTGGTGGCCTTCCCTGTCCCGAGATGTCCGTCGTTTTGTGCAGTCGTGTGGAGTTTGTTCTAGGTCCAAGCCCTGTTGTTCACGTTCTAGTGGGCTATTATTGCCTTTGCCTGTACCTAAGAAACCTTGGATGCACATCTCTATGGATTTTATTTCAGAGCTTCCCGTCTCTCAGAAAATGTCTGTGATTTGGGTGATCTGTGACAGATTCTCCAAGATGGTCCACTTGGTTCCCCTATCTAAGTTGCCGTCTTCATCAGAGTTGGTGCCTTTGTTTTTGCAACATGTTGTCCGTTTGCATGGTATTCCCGAAAACATTGTTTCTGACAGAGGGGTGCAGTTTGTATCCAGGTTTTGGAGGATTTTTTGCTCCAAATTGGGTGTTCAGCTGTCTTTCTCCTCGGCATTTCATCCTCAGACCAACGGTCAGACTGAAAGGGCTAACCAGACCCTGGAGACCTATTTACGGTGTTTTGTTTCTGCGGATCAGGATGACTGGGTTTCGTTTTTGCCTTTGGCTGAATTTGCCCTTAACAATAAAGCTAGCTCTACCACGTTGATGTCCCCCTTTTTCTACAATTTTGGGTATCACCCTAGGTTCCTCTCAGGGCAGCTTGAGGCGTCTGACTGTCCGGGGGTGGATTCGGTGGTCGACAGAATGCAGCAGATTTGGGGGCAGGTAGTGGATAAATTGTTTCAGTCCCAAGAAACTGCCCAAAAGTTTGCCAACCGGCGTCGGACTGTTGGTCCCCGGTTTAAAGTAGGGGACATGGTGTGGTTGTCCTCTAAAAATATTCCTATGAGAGTTCCGTCTCCTAAATTTAAGCCCAGATTTATTGGACCTTATAAGATTTCGGAGATTATTAATCCTGTATCTTTCCGTTTGACTCTGCCTGCGTCATTTAAGATTCACAATGTCTTCCATAAGTCCTTGTTGAAGAAATATGTGGAGCCGGCAGTTCCTGCAGCAGCGCCTCCTGACCCTGTTTTGGTACAAGGGGATCTGGAGTATGAGGTTGAAAAAATTCTGGATTCCCGTCGCAGTAGGCGTCAACTTCAGTACCTTGTGAAATGGAAGGGTTATGGGCAGGAGGATAACTCTTGGGTTGTGGCTTCTGACATTCATGCGGACAGGTTGGTTCGCACCTTCCATCATGCTCATCCCGAGCGACACGGTGGCATGGGTGAGGGTTCAGTGACCCCTCCTCAAGGGGGGGGGTACTGTTGTGAATGTTAGTTATGTCTTGGCTGCTGGGAGGCTCCCTCTGGTGGCCAGGAAGGGTTTGGACAGAGACCAGGTGGGTTGTGCAGTGGGTGTTTCCTTTCCTAACTCTCTGCTTATTTAAGTCCTGGTCTGATTGCAGGCTGTTGCCGGATGTCAGTTGTTCTTTGTATCTCCAGCCTGCTTAATCCTGCTTTACATCACATCCACTCCAGATAAGTTCTTGCTCTTTATTTATTGCCTGGTTCTTTTGCTTATCTGGGTTTATCATTTGTTGTATTTGGTTTCAGTTTATTTCCTTCCAGGGATTTTTCCCCTCAGTGAATTGTTGAGGAACTCCCTGTAGTTCTGTGTGGAGTATAGCTCCTTTGGGTCCATGTGTTTATGGCTTGTTGAATTTGTTATAATTCTTGTTTTCTGTTCATTGGTATGACAAGGGCACCTGGTATAGGACGGAGTTCAGATCGAGCGATCTGAGGGCCTTTTTGTACTATCAGGAAGTTGGTATTTTGCAGGGTTTTTCTCTGGCTACCATCAGTCCCTTTCCTGTCCTTTCCTATTTTAATCAGCGGGGGCCTCACCTTTTGCTAATCCTGTCATCTACCTGTGTATTGTGTTTTTCCTATATCACCGCAGTCTTTGAATGTGGGGGGCTTGCTATTCTTGTCTATTTTCTGAGGCAGAGAGTTATTCATCTTTCCTACCTTTAGGATAGTTAGTTCTCCGGCTGGGTTCGCGGTGCACAGGATGTTAGTTCACCCCTCGGCTACTTCTAGTTGTGTTGGTTAGTAAGGGGATGGCGGCCAGATTAGTTGCCAAGGCTCTTGTCACCTTTTTGCCAATGATTTGTGGTGATCTTCCATGGTTCCGGATCATAACAATCCCCTCTATTTTTCATAACCAGCCAAGTTAAAGCAGACAGCTCGAAGGTGCAGCCCATAGCTGTCTGTTTTACCCAACTTAATATCAATTAAACGGCCGGAGCCCATGTAATCTTTTAAATTATTTATTTAGCTGACTGACTGCAACAAATTACAGAGGTCAACACAAAGGTTGGTTGGGATAACCAGGGAATATCCATGTAGTTTAATGTGCTGGCAAGAAGAGAGTCTGACTGCTGTGTTTTAACTTTAGGGAAACATGGTATGTATAATATTTATGCTCTCACCACCATTTTGCTTCCCTTTGTAGCCCCCTAGCCATTTCTAGGACCATTTTACAGCACAGATATTCAGGTCCCCATTGACTTGTATAGAGTTTGTTCTCCAGGGTCAAGTTGGGATCAAGTTCGGGTCAAGTCCGGTTCCCCAACCAAACTTTTTCTTAAGTCCGGTGGAACCCACCGAACCAAACATCGACGGTCCACTCACCTCTAGTCCTGATTAATTAGATTTTATCTCTGGCAATTCAATTTTCATAAGATGAAGAAGAAAATTGTGTCATACAGCACCAAAATAGTTATAAATCTGGTTTTATTGAAATACTAAAGGGTACTTTGCACGTTGCGACATCGCTAGCATCGGCTAGCGATGTCCAGCGCAATAGCACCTGCCCCCGTCGCACATGCGATATCTTGTGATTGCTGCTGTAGCGAACATTATCCCTATGGCAGCATCACACACACATACCTGGTCGGCGACGTCGCTGTGATTGCCAAACAATCCCTCCTTCAAGGGGGAGGTGCATTCGTCGTCACCGCGACGTCACTAAGCAACCGGCCAATAGAAGCGGAGGGGCGGAGATGAGCGGGACGTAACATCCCGCCCACCTCCTTTCTTCCGCATTGCCGTCGGGACGCAGGTAAGGAGATGTTTGTCGTTCCTGCAGATTCACACACAGCAATGTGTGACGCCACTGGAGCGACAAACAACATCGTACCTGCAGCAGGAGCGACATTATGAAAATGAACAACGTGACACAGATCAGCGATTTTTGATTGTTTTGCACTCATTCATCGTCGCTCCTAGGATTTACACATTGCGATGTCGCTACCGGCGCCGGATGTGCGTCACAACGACCGTGACCCCGACGATATTTCGGTAGCGATGTCGCAACGTGCAAAGTACCCCTAAAAGTTAATCCATTGGAAGATAAAAAAATCTTCATGAAAGAAGTCTGAGATAGGCAACCTTATACAGTTAGGTCCAGAAATATTTGGACAGTGACACAAGTTTTGTTATTTTAGCTGTTTACAAAAACATGTTCAGAAATATAATTATATATATAATATGGGCTGAAAGTGCACACTCCCAGCTGCAATATTAGAGTTTTCACATCCAAATCGGAGAAAGGGTTTAGGAATCATAGCTCTGTAATGCATAGCCTCCTCTTTTTAAAGGGACCAAAAGTAATTGGACAAGGGACTCTAAGGGCTGCAATTAACTCTGAAGGCGTCTCCCTCGTTAACCTGTAATCAATGAAGTAGTTAAAAGGTCTGGGGTTGATTACAGGTGTGTGGTTTTGCATTTGGAAGCTGTTGCTGTGACCAGACAACATGCGGTCTAAGGAACTCTCAATTGAGGTGAAGCAGAACATCCTGAGGCTGAAAAAAAAGAAAAAATCCATCAGAGAGATAGCAGACATGCTTGGAGTAGCAAAATCAACAGTCGGGTACATTCTGAGAAAAAAGGAATTGACTGGTGAGCTTGGGAACTCAAAAAGGCCTGGGCATCCACGGATGACAACAGTGGTGGATGATCGCCGCATACTTTCTTTGGTGAAGAAGAACCCATTCACAACATCAACTGAAGTCCAGAACACTCTCAGTGAAGTAGGTGTATCTGTCTCTAAGTCAACAGTAAAGAGAAGACTCCATGAAAGTAAATACAAAGGGTTCACATCTAGATGCAAACTGTTACGAGGGGGACCCGGGGAAGCGTGCCAAGATGGGGAATGGACAGCTTCCGCCGGTCAAGGTCCACTGTGCGGTGTAAGGGACCGCTGCTATGGTGGGTGAAGAGTGAGCGGGTTGCTGCTAGCGATCGTCTGGAATGTCACAGACGATCTACGTACACCGGTCTGCCCTAACCCGTGAGGGTTGTATGGCAGGGATCACACGGCTCGGTGTACCTGTTGCACGGGGAAGCACAGTGGTGCCCACGCACGTGTGCCAGTGGAAATCACGAGAATATGGCACGAGGGTAGCACAGAGGTGCCCACGCACGTGTGCTTTCAATAACCAGGTGAGTCCGGTGAAGACTCGAGGAGCTCACCTGGAACAGGAACACGGCCTGTCGAAGGAGCTACTGCCGGAGCAGCAAGGCAGGGACACGGCATGCAAACCAGGTGCTGCCTAAGCAGCAAGGGCCAAGCCCACGGAAGACGATAATGCCTGAGCAGTGGCGTGGCAGCACGCTGCCAGACATCCAAACATAGAAGGACGGTCGCGCGCCGCCATGATGGCAGGAGGAGCTTTTAAGGAGGTGTCGCTCCAGCCAAGGGCGGGCGCGAGGCGGAGATGACGGACTTGACCCAATCAGGATCCACGACGTCCCAGCCTGGCCAGTCAGGATTCACCACGTCACCAGCCTCGTCATCAAGCCGTGTGACGTGAGTGGGCGAATCATGACCCACCAAGCATTGCACATGCTCACCCTCCTGCCTCTGGGAAATAGAGGCGGGATCCTCGGTCTCACAATGTGTAGAGATAACGGGAGTCTCACTGCTTCCCTGAGCAGAAAACCTCTGCACATTGCGCAACCTCACAGACCTTCGGGGCTGCTGAGCAGGAGGAGCCGCGGCAGGCAAGGAATGGGAGACCGCCTCATTTCTTGCAACAGGAGTACCACTAGGTGTCACCCTTGTGCTGCCTCTCTGAGGAGGTTTCTCCTGCACTCTGCGCAGTCTGGCAGACCTTCGGCGCTGCTGAGCAGGAGCGCTTGTGGCAGGCAAGGAGACTGCCTCATTCCTTGCCACAGGAGAGCCACGAGGTGAAACATTACCCCCCCGTCTAGGCCCCCCCCTGCCCGTGCTCGAAGGCCGCTATCAAACCCGGGGCGTGGATATGATCCTCCAATTCCCAGGATCTATGCTCTGGACCACGGCCGACCCACTCCACGAGGTAGTACCTCCTGTCCCGTATGACTTTTGTCTCCACAAGCTTCGCCACCTCAGGGTCGTCGGACGGAGAGTCGGTTTGAGGCGTCAGGGACCCCGAGAACTTATTAAGTCGTACGGGTTTCAGGAGGGACACGTGAAAGGTGTTGGCTATAGCCCAGCGTGGAGGGAGCTGGAGTCGGTATGCCACCGGGTTTACCTGCTCTAGTACTTTAAATGGACCCAGGTACCTAGGGACGAACTTGGCTGCCTGTACCCGTAGGTTAACATTCTTAGAGGACAGCCACACTAGGTCACCAGGGGCGAAGGATGGTGCCGGGCGGCGGCGCACATCAGCTGTTGTCACCATCCGGGCTTTAGCCCTCTTAAGGGCCTCTTGGGTGTTATCCCAGATCTCCCGGGCCTCGGTCGCCCAATCCTCCACTCTAGGATCGGGTGACGTAATGGGCATCGGAACCGGGATTCTGGGATGTTGTCCGTTATTGAGCAGGAACGGAGTCTGGCCAGAGGATTCATGGACCGAATTATTAATGGCAAATTCGGCCCAAGGAAGGAGGTTAGCCCAGTTGTCGTGGTGCGCGGAGATAAAATGGCGGAGGTAAGTTACCAAGGTCTGATTGGTCCTCTCCACCAGTCCATTGGTTTCGGGATGGTATGCGGAGGAGATGTTCAGCTCTATCTGCAGGAGCTTACAGAGCTCTCTCCAGAAGCGAGACGCAAACTGGGGACCCCGGTCGCTCACCACCTTGTCAGGCATGCCATGCAGCCTAAATACATGCCTAATGAATAAGGTGGCGAGAGCACGTGACGTCGGGAGTCGTGGGAGAGGCACCAAGTGGACCATTTTAGAGAAGTGATCCGTGATGACCCATACGACCTTGTGGCCTGCTGACTTGGGCAGATCTCCCAGGAAATCCATTCCCACCACTTCCCAGGGACGATCCGGCACTGGCAGTGGGTGAAGAAGACCTGCCGGTCTCTGCCGGGACGGCTTATTCCGTGCACACGACATACAGGCTCCCACATACTCCTGTATGTCCTGGGGTAGTCTCGGCCACCAATAGTGCCTGGTCACAAGGTCTCTGGTCCTTTTGACCCCAAAGTGACCCCCGACCTTGGAGGCATGGGCCCACGATAGCACCTCATTCCGTAGTTCAGGGGGAACGAGGGTCTTGCCAGGTGGCACCTGGTCCAAGGAAGTGGGAGTGACCATCCTCAAGCTGTCCGGGGTTAGTATAAGACGAGGCTCCTCCTCATCCTCCTCCAACACAACAATACAACGTGACAAGGCATCGTCCCGTACGTTTTTCTCACCGGCCAGGTGGCGGATAATAAAGCGGAACCGGGAGAAGAACAAGGACCAACGGGCCTGCCTTGGGTTCAGGCGTTGTGCTGTCTGGAGGTATGTGAGATTTTTATGGTCGGAAAATACTTCAAATGGATGCTTCGCACCCTCCAGGAGATGCCGCCATTCCTGGAATGCCAGTTTCATCGCCAGTAACTCCCTATCCCCTATGGAGTAGTTCCTCTCGGCCGGAGAAAAGGTTTTGGAGAAAAAGAAACATGGATGCTTCCTTCCTCGTTCGTCTTTCTGGTACAGGACTGCACCAGCACCGACCGAAGAGGCGTCTACCTCTAGTAGGAAGGGTTTGGAGATGTCTGGACGATGAAGGATGGGAGCTCTGGAGAAGTAAGTTTTGAGGGTGTGAAATGCCTCTACCGTTTCCCGTGTCCATGCTTTGGGATTAGCGCCCTTGCGGGTAAGGGCAATGATGGGTGCTGCCACCGTCGAGAAGTTGGGAATGAACTGGCGATAATAATTGATAAACCCCAAGAATCGCTGGATCGCTTTCAGCGAGCGGGGCTCAGGCCATTTCATCACTGTCTCCAACTTCCCCGGATCCATTGCTAACCCCTGACTGGACACGATATACCCCAGGAACGGCAAGGATTCACGTTCAAAAATGCACTTTTCTAGCTTAGCATATAACGAATGAGTGCGGAGCCTCTTAAGTACTCGGATGACATCCCTCCGATGGGTGGCAAGATCGGGGGAGAAGATAAGGATATCATCCAGGTATGCAACCACGGAAAGATACAAATCCCGGAAAACATCATTCACAAAGTCTTGAAATACGGCGGGGGCATTGCAGAGTCCGAAGGGCATTACGAGATACTCGTAGTGACCGTCCCTGGTGTTGAAGGCGGTCTTCCACTCATCGCCCTTTCGGACTCGCACTAGATTATATGCCCCGCGTAGATCCAGCTTCGTGAAGATCTTTGCCCCACGGAATCGATCAAATAACTCCGTAATGAGGGGCAAAGGGTATTTGTTTTTGATCGTGATT
The DNA here is from genome assembly GCF_048569485.1 of Anomaloglossus baeobatrachus. Classification (NCBI taxonomy): domain Eukaryota; kingdom Metazoa; phylum Chordata; class Amphibia; order Anura; family Aromobatidae; genus Anomaloglossus; species Anomaloglossus baeobatrachus. The sequence goes on along the minus strand of NC_134353.1, from coordinate 816,106,784 downwards.
GCATTTAATCCCCTGTAATCGATACAGAGGCGTAGATCCCCTTCCTTCTTTTGCACGAAGAAGAACCCTGCACCGGCCGGTGAAATAGACTTGCGAATGAACCCTTTTACCAGGCTGTCCTGAATATATTTGGACATAGCCTCCGTCTCTGGAGCAGAGAGGGGATACACTCTGCCCCTAGGGGGCTCGGAGCCTGGCTTCAGGTCTATTCGGCAATCGTATGGCCGGTGGGGAGGAAGGGTATCTGCGGCCCTCTTGGAGAAAACGTCCCTGTAGGCCTCATAAGGTGTCGGTAAACCTGGCTCCCCTGTATTCCCTGAGGACCCAACCGACCTAATGGTAGCGGGTGGTTCGGTAGTCACGAGGTGCTCCCTACAGGATCCTGCCCATGATGAGATCTCCCCTGTTGCCCAGTTGAGTATAGGAGCATGCTGTCTCAACCAGGGGAGGCCCAGTAGGATCTCATCCGTCCCCCTTGGAAGCACCAGGAAGGACACCTGCTCATGGTGTCCTGGTGGTACTTCCATCCTGAGAGGGATGGTGATCTGGGTGATGGAATCGACTAGTAGGGACCCGTTGACTACCCAAACCCTGAGTGGCTTGGGCAAGAGAACCAGGGGAACTGAGTATCGGGTTGCCAGGGAGGTCGAAATGAAATTGCCATCAGCGCCTGAGTCCAGGCAGGCCAGAGCAGAGAAGAGAGTAGTGCCAAACTGCAACTGGGCACTGATAGTCAACCTAGAGGGAGAAGCAGCGTCTAGGAACCCCCCTCTGATGGAAACTAGACGCTGTCTTTTCCCGACGGTTTGGGACATCGGGTAGCTATGTGTCCCCTCTGCCCACAGGAAAGGCAGATGACACCAGAACGAGAACCTGGGGTAGAGGAGACCGCTTTGGACACCTCCATTGACTCCACGGAGTCGCCTACAGAGCTGGCTGGGAGACCTGTCTGGTGGAAGACGGGAGCCAGACGCTTTTTAGGCCGTGAGGACGTGGGTGCTGAAGACACCTCGAGCCTCCGCTCCGCCTGGCGGATGTCTATGCGAGAGGCAACCACAATCAAGGACTCTAAAGTAGCAGGCACCTCACGCGTGGCCAGTGCGTCTTTGACGAACCCTGCCAGGGCCTCCCAGAACACAGGGACAAGGACCTTATCCGGCCAGTCCAGCTCTGCGGCAAGTCTCCTAAAGTGTACGGCAAAGTCCCCGACTGAAGCGGACCCTTGCCGAAGTCGTAGGAGGCGCAGCGCGGAGTCATGGGTGACTTGAGGCCCGAGGAACACCATTCTCATGGCCCCAAGATAGGCTGCTAAGTTATTCACCACCTGATCTCCGCGCTTCCACAACGGCGTGGACCACTTCAGCGCTCTCCCTGTGAGCAGGGACTGGACGAAGGCTACCTTCGCCTTCTCGGTAGCGTAAAGAGTCGCGGACAGCTCTAAGTAGGTGGTGACCTGGTTTATAAAGCCACGGCACTCGGAGCTGTCCCCGCTAAAGCGCTCTGGAAGCGCAAGGCGAGGAGACCTTCCGCCCAATAGCACAGCCTGGGTAGCCGCCTGGGTGGCGACTGTCGTCAGAGTAGTCTTGTCGGAGGAAGACTGCTCCACTGCTGCCAATCGTGATTCCAACTGCTGCACATAACGCAGCAACTGCTGCTGCTCTTCAGCCATAGCCAGACCTTTGGCGCGACCGTAATGTTAGGGGGGGGACCCGGGGAAGCGTGCCAAGATGGGAAATAGACAGCTTCCGCCGGTCAAGGTCCACTGTGCGGTGTAAGGGACCGCTGCTATGGTGGGTGAAGAGTGAGCGGGTTGCTGCTAGCGATCGGCTAGAATGTCACAGACGATCTACGTACACCGGTCTGCCCTAACCCGTGAGGGTTGTATGGCAGGGATCACACGGCTCGGTGTACCTGTTGCACGGGGAAGCACAGAGGTGCCCACGCACGTGTGCCAGTGGAAATCACGAGAATATGGCACGAGGGTAGCACAGAGGTGCCCACGCACGTGTGCTTTCAATAACCAGGTGAGTCCGGTGGAGACTCGAGGAGCTCACCTGGAACAGGAACACGGCCTGTCGAAGGAGCTACTGCCGGAGCAGCAAGGCAGGGACACGGCCTGCAAACCAGGTGCTGCCTAAGCAGCAAGGGCCAAGCCCACGGAAGACGATAATGCCTGAGAAGTGGCGTGGCAGCACGCTGCCAGACATCCAAACATAGAAGGACGGTCGCGCGCCGCCATGATGGCAGGAGGAGCTTTTAAGGAGGTGTCGCTCCAGCCAAGGGCGGGCGCGAGGCGGAGATGACGGACTTGACCCAATCAGGATCCACGACGTCCCAGCCTGGCCAGTCAGGATTCACCACATCACCAGCCTCGTCATCAAGCCGTGTGACGTGAGTGGGCGAATCATGACCCACCAAGCATTGCACATGCTCACCCTCCTGCCTCTGGGAAATAGAGGCGGGATCCTCGGTCTCACAATGTGTAGAGATAACGGGAGTCTCACTGCTTCCCTGAGCAGAAAACCTCTGCACATTGCGCAACCTCACAGACCTTCGGGGCTGCTGAGCAGGAGGAGCCGGGGCAGGCAAGGAATGGGAGACCGCCTCATTTCTTGCAACAGGAGTACCACTAGGTGTCACCCTTGTGCTGCCTCTCTGAGGAGGTTTCTCCTGCAGTCTGGCAGACCTTCGGCGCTGGTGAGCAGGAGCGCTCATGGCAGGCAAGGAGACTGCCTCATTCCTTGCCACAGGAGAGCCACGAGGTGTAACAGCAAACCATTCATCAATTCCAAAAATAGACAGGCCAGAGTTAAATTTGCTAAAAAACACCTCATGAAGCCAGCTCAGTTCTGGAAAAGTATTCTATGGACAGATGAGACCAAGATCAACCTGTACCAGAATGATGGGAAGAAAAAAGTTTGGAGAAGAAAGGGAACGGCACATGATCCAAGGCACACCACATCCTCTGTAAAACATGGTGGAGGCAACGTGATGGCATGGGCATGCATGGCTTTCAATGGCACTGGGTCACTTGTGTTTATTGATGACATAACAGCAGACAAGAGTAGCCAGATGAATTCTGAAGTGTACCAGGATATACTTTCAGCCCAGATTCAGCCAAATGCCGCAAAGTTGATCGGACGGCGCTTCATAGTACAGATGGACAATGACCCCAAGCATACAGCCAAAGCTACCCAGGAGTTCATGAGTGCAAAAAAGTGGAACATTCTGCAATGGCCAAGTCAATCACCAGATCTTAACCCAATTGAGCATGCATTTCACTTGCTCAAATCCAGACTTAAGACGGAAAGACCCACAAACAAGCAAGAGCTGAAGGCTGTGGCTGTAAAGGCCTGGCAAAGCATTAAGAAGGAGGAAACCCAGCGTTTGGTGATGTCCATGGGTTCCAGACTTAAGGCAGTGATTGCCTCCAAAGGATTTGCAACAAAATATTGAAAATAAAAATATTTTGTTTGGGTTTGGTTTATTTGTCCAATTACTTTTGACCTCCTAAAATGTGGAGTGTTTGTAAAGAAATGTGTACAATTCCTACAATTTCTATCAGATATTTTTGTTCAAACCTTCAAATTAAACGTTACAATCTGCACTTGAATTCTGTTGTAGAGGTTTCATTTCAAATCCAATGTGGTGGCATGCAGAGCCCAACTCGCGAAAATTGTGTCACTGTCCAAATATTTCTGGACCTAACTGTACATGTTGAATGCCCTTGTCCTTAGTCATAGGTACGATGTGGCCTGGTGAATATATAGTTATTAGAAGTCACAGAAATGACATGCATAACATTGAGTTCATTCTCTTCCATTTAGATAATGCATACATCAGAGTATAGAGAAAGCCAAAACAGATGTATAGACCAAACCACAAAATGACAAAATCTTGACACATACAGTCCTGGCGGAAGTGTTGGCACTCTTGAAATTGTTCCAGAAAAACTGCCTATAAATTCTTCTCCAGAGATCTTGATGTACCTTTGTTCATGGTGCGCAACATTTTCAAGACGTTTACTTGTCATGACACTGTAGATAATCTCCCTCGACGTGGACATCAATGAAAAATTGATGGACTGTTGCAACACAGGATAGTGCAGATAGTGGATAAGAAGCTCCAATTTCTAGAGATTCAAGCTGTCCTGCAGGTTTAGGGTGCATCAGTATCAGTGCACTCTAAAAGTCGACATTTTAATCAAATGAAACATTATGACAGGAGATCCAGGAGGACACCACTGCTGACACAGAGACATAAAATAGCTAGACTACACTTTCCCAAAATGTATGTGAGTAAGTATCATCAATTCAATACGAATCGACACCTTGCATACAGAAATGCCACGATTAGAACGTGTAAAACTCACAAGGCTGCGTATGTGAAGCAATAACTCATAGAGACATGGAGTACGGTGGCTGCGTGGAGTGGCCTCCAGGCTCACCTGACCTGACCCCATTGTGTGAGATCACATCAAACAGCAGGTGTATGCGACCCCTCCACCAACATTGCAGGATCTACGACGACGTATCACAGATGCTTGTACAAACGTGTCACCCACCATATTGCACAACGTGCAGCAAGATACAGTATGCAGTCCAGAGTACATATGTGCATCGCAGCTGACGATGGCCACTTTGAGCATCAAAGTTAAATGAGCGCCATATGCGTGACCAGCATTCAATGTTTTGGGGGGTCATGGGTTTCTTATCATAGCATTTCTATATGCAAGGTGTCGATTCATATTCAATTGATGATGCCCTGCAACTTTGTAATTGACTTTTTTTTCTATCTAGTTCCGTTTTCGAGATAAAAATGCTAACTCCGTTGTTTTCCACCAGGTTTCGCTATAGGTGGTTTCATTGCGTAGCGCATGGCTACTTTACTATATCTAGACACGACTTTTATGCCTATAGCTGCCGCCGTTCTCAAGGTAATGGCGGTGGACAGGATATGGGTGGACACACTGTATACCAAAACTAGATTCTTACTACTTTTATATAAAAACGTATAATTTTATTATCAAATTTACGTACATACAATTAAAAGGCAGGATGAAATAGAGGAAGGATGATCTTACCCTATCCTATTCCTTCCTCACTACGGGGTCGGCGTCCTAATGTGAAGACGCCCCCGTTCTACGACGGCTATCCCTGGGTATTGCCCTCCCTATTGGTAAAAGGTGATCCCTCTCAGATAGAAACAACCCCTACAGTAGTAACACCACAGTGAGGAAGAGGTGCTCAGTCCGCAGTGGCTAATTTGTCTGTATCACCACTCAGATGAGTAGGGATACGGGGCATAGGGAAGTCGTCAGATGTTTCATAAGTCTACGTGCTCAGCTAAGGTAAACAGATGAGTCACACTTCTTCATAAGTCTATGTGCTCAGTTAAAGGTAGACAGATGAGTCACACTTCATATGAAAACAAAGAAATGCCCAATAGAAGGTAAGTAACATTTCTTATAAAACTCAATTCAAGAAATGCCCGACGCGTTTCGCCCTTGTCAATATCAGGGGCTCATCAGGGGCTTTTCAACAATTTCTTGAGAGAATTTTCCGTCTTTGGACAGATCTGTGACAAATACAATAAAATAAAACCCACATTAATTACAAGTCCAAGGATCCAATTAGATAGCAAATATAGGTGTGCATCAAAAACACCGATACTAACCAACAATCGCTGATTGCCACTTCAAAGAGATATGGGGGGACAACCGTGCTGTCTGTTCGGCTGGTTTATCATAAGGTATGTCAGGATGGCTTTTTCACCTATATGGGTAGACACACTGTAAATAAATTCATCTTCAGATAACAACCCTATATCCTGGGTTAGGGGCCATTGTTAGACGACCAGTACCTTTCTGACTGATAATTCCTATGTTACTCATACCACAATGGGGTTTAGGGTCCTAATGGATACTGTCAATAAAGGAACAGACAACAATTTGCTCCATAGTTATGGTATTAGGGGACAATTATGCAACCAGGTTTGAATACATAATTGTATACTCCATCTCTGTGTAATGTTACCTAGACTGGTTATAGATGTCCACTCTGGACCATGCAATATATCACTCGAATTTATGGCTGGGAAATATACCCATATGTATAACCTCCAAGAGAGTCAAATTACTCCCATCGGGGGGACCTATTGGGAGAAAAATGAAAAGGAACAATAATCAGCCCCAAAGAGAATCAGAGCAGCATGATTATAATTATCAAAAGACCATAGGAAAATACCTCAGGTACATCCAAAGGACTGAGTGCGTTTTGGACAATCACTCACATATTCTTGGCAATATACCCACATATGCAGCCTCTAGTAATGAAAGAGGGGGTACATATACTCCAAGTCCTATATAAACCGAGAAAATGCATTTATAGTTCCATATGGTACGGAGCTTGCCCTTCTCACTCATCCCATTTACAGTTGCAGTAGAAAAACCACATACCTGGTTGCTATCCCACAGTAGGGCAAAGGGTAACCACAAGGATCCACAGCAACCGGTATCTACAGTGCAAAGATATACAATACTAATAAAGCCACCTGAGTCTGATATTGCTCACCGGGGGGTTGTAAAAGTCCTACCTTAGGGAGGTCCGTATGGGGGATTCCAGGTATGGCGTCCAGCGGTCGCTCACCCAATAATACATACTGGGCTATTTAAAGCCAGTTTTGGCGCCAGCATGAGAGAACCCGGAAGTGACGTAACGCTACTCGCATCATCGTCCCAACATGCTTCCCAGCCGTTCTCGTCATTTCCGGTCACGTGATTGAGGGATGCGCATCTCTGAATAAGATCCCCGGAACCAGCAGACTAGGTTCCTAGTTGTTAGTTTGTGCACGAAGTATTGTCTGTTCCTTTATTGACAGTATCCATTAGGACCCTGAACCCCATTGTGGTATGAGTAACATAGGAATTATCAGTCAGAAAGGTACTGGTCGTCTAACAATGGCCCCTAACCCAGGATATAGGGTTGTTATCTGAAGATGAATTTATTTACAGTGTGTCTACCCATATAGGTGAAAAAGCCATCCTGACATACCTTATGATAAACCAGCCGAACAGACAGCACGGTTGTCCCCCCATATCTCTTTGAAGTGGCAATCAGCGATTGTTGGTTAGTATCGGTGTTTTTGATGCACACCTATATTTGCTATCTAATTGGATCCTTGGACTTGTAATTAATGTGGGTTTTATTTTATTGTATTTGTCACAGATCTGTCCAAAGACGGAAAATTCTCTCAAGAAATTGTTGAAAAGCCCCTGATGAGCCCCTGATATTGACAAGGGCGAAACGCGTCGGGCATTTCTTGAATTGAGTTTTATAAGAAATGTTACTTACCTTCTATTGGGCATTTCTTTGTTTTCATATGAAGTGTGACTCATCTGTCTACCTTTAACTGAGCACATAGACTTATGAAGAAGTGTGACTCATCTGTTTACCTTAGCTGAGCACGTAGACTTATGAAACATCTGACGACTTCCCTATGCCCCGTATCCCTACTCATCTGAGTGGTGATACAGACAAATTAGCCACTGCGGACTGAGCACCTCTTCCTCACTGTGGTGTTACTACTGTAGGGGTTGTTTCTATCTGAGAGGGATCACCTTTTACCAATAGGGAGGGCAATACCCAGGGATAGCCGTCGTAGAACGGGGGCGTCTTCACATTAGGACGCCGACCCCCGTAGTGAGGAAGGAATAGGATAGGGTAAGATCATCCTTCCTCTATTTCATCCTGCCTTTTAATTGTGTTATGTACGTCAATTTGATAATAATAAAATTATACGTTTTTATATAAAAGTAGTAAGAATCTGGTTTTGGCAAATATCTACTTCTAGTATTCAGAATTGGTTTAGTATTTATGGACACACTGTATAGATATATATATATATATATATATATATATATATATATATTTATATATATATGTATATATATATATATATAATTTTGTCTTTTCCATGAAAAATAATACTTTTATTTATCAAATGAGTTGCATAATGAATAGGAAATATAGTCCAGACATTGACTAGGTTGGAAATAATGATTTTTACTTGAAGTAATAATATTCTCCTTCAAACTTTGCTTTCGTCAAAGAACGCTTCCTTTGCATCAATTCCAGCTTTGCAGACCTTTGGCATTCTAGCGGTTACTTTGCTAAGGCAATCTGGAGATATTTCACCCCAGGCTTCCAGAAGCCGCTCCAACAAGTTGGATTGACTTGATGGGCACTTTTTGCTTACCATACGATCAAGCTGCTCCCACAACAGCTCAATAGGGTTGAGATCTGGAGACTGGGCTGGTCACTCCATTACAGATAGAATACCAGCTGCCTGCTTCTTCCCTAAATAGTTGATGCAGAATTTTGAGGTGTGCTTTGGGTCATTGTCCTGTTGTAGGATGAAATTGGCTCCAATCAAGCGCTGTCCACACGATATGGCATGGCGTTGCAATATGGAGTGATACCCTTTCTTATTCAAAATCCATTTTACCTTTTACAAATCTCCCACTTTACCAGCACCAAAGCAACCCCAGACCATCACATATCCTCCACCATGCTTGACAGATGGCGTCAGGCACTCTTCCAGCATCTTTTCAGTTGTTCTGCATCTCACAAATGTTCTTCTGTGCAATCCAAACACCTCATCAATCTTCGATTCATCTGTCCATAACACTTTTTTCCAATCTTTCTCTGTCCAATGTCTGTGTTCTTTTGCCCATATTAATATTTTCCTTTTATTAGCCAGTCTGAGATATGGCTTTTTCTTTGCCACTCTGTCCTGAAGGCCAGTATCCCGGAGTCGCCTCTTCACTGTAGACATTGACACTGGCATTTTGCGGATACTATTTAATGAAGCTGCCAGTTGAAGAGCTGTGAGGCATAGATTTCTTAAACTACAGACTCTAATATACTTGCCTTGTTGCTCAGTTGTGCAGCGGGGTCTCCCACTTCTCTTTCTACTCTGGTTAGAGCCTGTTTGTGCTCTCATCTGAAGGGACTAGTGTACACTGTTGTAGGAAATCTTCAGTTTCTTGGCAATTTCTTGCATGAAATATCCTTCATTTCTAAAAACAAGAATAGACTGTCGAGTTTCATATGAAAGTTCTCTTTTTCTGGCCTTTTTGAGAGTTTAATGGAATCAACAAATGTAATGCTCCAGATTCTCAACTAGCTCAAAGGAAAGTCAGTTATGAGCTTCTCTAATCAGCAAAACTGTTTTCAGCTGTGCTAACATACTTGCAAGGGATTTCTAAAGATCCTTTAGCCTTCTAACACAGTTAGCAAACACAATGTACCATTAGAACACTGGAGTGGTGGTTGTTGGAAATGGGCCTCTATACACCTATGTAGATCTTGCATTAAAAACTAGCCGTTTGAAGCTAGAATAACCAATTAACATATTAACAATGTACAGAGTGTATTTCTGTTTAATTTAATGTTAGCTTCATTGAAAAAAATGTGCTTTTCTTTCAAAAATAAGGAAATATCTATGTGACTAATATCTAAACTTTTGAACTGTAGTATATATATATATATATATATATATATATATATAAAAAATATATATATATTTATATAAAAACTAATCTATTAAATCTAATATATATAAAACTAATATATATACCTATATATATATATATATATATATATATATATATATATATATAAAAAAAAACTGATCAGTTTTGGCTTGGACCGTGAAGAAAGCTGTTTGTACCGACGAAACGCGTTGTCCGTAACACACTATTTCCTGCACCTTATTATTTACAGCTTTGTTACATTTTTTAATTTTTCTACCAATAGATCCTTAGTTTTATGCCAACAGGACCTCTTGATATTTGCTGGATCCCTCCTCCTTTTCCACATTGTTCACGACCTACTTCCGGCCTGGATCCGTGCAATATTCAGGACAACAGGAGGAATTATTCATTCAGAGCTGTCACGGGTGAGCTGGTCTACATCTTTATTGCCTATATATATATATATACATATATATATATATATTTATATATATATCCTACATTTATAATATTGTGATGTTATTATGGCCTTACAAAGGGTGTCGCTCAAGGTCTGGTCAGTGTCACGATGGCATGGCATGGAGTGGTCTCAGAGGTCTACTCACTGCAAAGTGAAGCAGGCTGAAGAGGATCCTTGCGACGGTGGATGTGAACAGAGAGCTGTGGGACTAGTCAACAAGACATGTCTCTGCTAGATTTCCCTCTCTCACTCATCTGGACATATTTTCCCTATGAGTGTATAGGACGAGACCTGTCAATTAAGAAGTTAAGAAAGCGCAGCCCTGGAAAGTCACCAGAGACCAGCCTTTTGGGCTAGTCTCTGAATCTCATTGTCCCAACAGGCTCTTAAAATTATTTTTTTTTTCAACATTTCAGAGTGGAGCATGCCATACATGGCTGCAACAATGGTGCCGTTCACTAATTCATTCTCCCTGTGGTTTTGGCAGCAAGTATGAGCTGTCAGGTAACACTTAAATAGAACTGTTATTTTTTCAACAAACTTTGTATGAATAAATAGTACTGGCAAATATAAGAAACTTAACAATATATCTTATCGCAGAAATCTGCCTCTTTCTCCTCCTCCTTTCTTCTTTCTATCAAGCCTCCTGATATCATGATCAACTCTGAAAATTCAGCTCAACTCCATCTTGTCAAGACGACCAGGAGTACTGCCAGCGCAGCTCTGTACTGCTGCATATTGTCCTCCTTGCGGCTGCTGTTTCTGTCTTTTTGCTAAGGAACGAATTACAGGAATCCTGCTCTCTGTGTGCTGTGTTGTGTATAGGAGACATTATAGCTGCTATAATCCACCCACCAGCTGGGAGTCAACTACAAATTAAGAGACAGCCAAAGGGGGGGGGGGGAACTGGTGAAAATGCAGGATAAGAAGTCATCTAATGTCCAAAAATAGTGTTATTCCTCATATACAGTTACCATTTAAATATGGTTCTAATCAATCTCTATAGAATTTGCACAGTGTTCCTTTCCTGCTCATAAAGGAACTCTTGTGTGGGGATATCCATTAGCAGAACATCTAAACAAGGATAGTCGTACATGCTCCATGAATATACACATCATTCAGACAGAAGTTAAGACTACATTTCATGTAAGCTACTAACACAAGCTATTATATTCCTTGATGTGTAAATTGTAATTAGGTCTAGAGATTAAACAAGAATATCATTTTGTAATACATTAACCTGAGATCACAGAAAACATTTTTCTTGTGATTTTTGTCATTCTTCCTATTATTAAAATGACCTGTTATAATTACCGAACTGAAACTTTCTGACAGGAGATCATATTATTCATTAGAGTAATCAAGCAAAACATCAGTGTTATCACCTTGTCTTCTCTTCCTATTCTGGATGATAATTACATGGTTGGTAGAAATGCATAAAAGCCAGATACAGAACACAATGTTCTATTTGTCTGTTTCATTTCTCCAGTGATTCTTGTCATTTATCAGTAATTATATTTGTGTAATCCCAGATACAGCACTGGTTATGTAATGAATTCTGTATTTTACTTTTTTCTATTTAATATTTTCTTTTGTTTTTTATTTTATTATTTTCAAATGTATTGTAATGGAAATGCCAATGATATGTCAGTTAAAATATGACTTGTAGCTATTCAGATTTTTGATTGATGTAAACATGCATGGCTCTGCTGCCCTATACATGAGCCTGACTATGGCAGCCCCATGGTAATAGTGGCTTACTAAGGAGAGAGAACACCATTTTGTCCACAGCAATGAGGATGCTATAAAAAGACAGTGACAGACTCAACACTTATGCACAACACGCTACTGGAAGCCAGCAGAAGTACTTTAGATTTAGGCTATACTATTTGTGTCACGTCTCCGCCAGAGACTGTGGCTGTGATTTCTGCTCCGGCCACCAGGTGCCGCTGCATTCCCATGGTGGGCGGTGGAGGTGATAGAGGCGGAGTTAGTTCCAGTAGTTCTGGTGAGCGCAGTCTCCTCCCATCCACCGAGCTTGCTAGGCCTGGGACTTGCAGTACCACTGGCTGACTATGGTGGTGTGTGCCTTCCAGGTGAAGTTGTCAGCTTCCAGCTATAACTTATAGGAAGACACCACACCCTTCTTAGACCTTCAATGGTCTGCTGCTCCCTGCCAGATATATTCTAGTTATTACTGATTGTCTCTGGTTCATGCCCTGCTCTGTATATTTGTTCCCTGTGTTTTGACCTCTGCCTTCTCTCTGACAACTCTCCTGCCTGCCATTTTTGTACATCGCTGCCATCTCCAGTTTGACCATAACCTAATTTCTGACTACTCTCTTGCCTGATAATTTTGTCCCTTTTCTGTACCTCCTGGTTTGACCCAGCCTGACAAGCATTCTTCCATGGATTGCAGCCTTGCATGGGCAGCGACCTGCTGAACCCTGTAGTAATTCCAGATTCCTGTACAGGGGTTAAAGGGTTTTGGGGTTCTCGGGATCCTGTTTGGTAAGCGGCTTGCCTCTAGTCTGTCCGTGACTGCCATCCTGAGACTATGGTCCTAGACAGACGGTACCATTTGCTTTTTATCTAGATTTTCATCTGTAATATCTGTGTGATGAGATAATACCAGTATATGTGCTAAGGAAATATATACATTATGTTATTTTTTATCTTGTACCATGTATCATACTAATAGGCCCAATTAGAGATGGAAGAATCAATATGAAAGACTGCACTCCATCAGTCTTGTTAGTACTCTGTGACTGCGAGAGAGGAAGTCTCCTCACATTCCTGGCTCTTATTTTGAAAAACCAGACTGGCATGACATCCTCAATCCATAAACGATGTCGAGCCAGCCCAGCTAATCAAAAGAGGAGGCAGGAATGCCGCAAGATAAGGAGATTTGTAGTTTTCCTGGACACTGAGTACTGACCTGCCAACGGAACGGAGTATGGTGAATCAATTTTCCCATGTCTACTCAATATATTTTGCATTATTAAATAAATGTGAGCGTCATAATTTACCCTGACCTGAACTCTGACGTCACCGCGAATATGGCTGAAAACAGCCGAAGATTGCCAAGTGACAAGCAGTGCAGTGAATACCACCAGAAGTTAATGATCGGACCCGGAAGCAGAAGCGGCCGGTAGACATCGGCTGAGTGGGTCCGCAGGACGCATTGCGGGACCTGCAAGTATAATGACAATGTTTATGATTAACTATATTCTTTATGTTACAGACCCCCCCATCCAATTACTGTAAAGTCCAAGTTCGGTGTTCGGATGCAAGTTCGTGTTATCTCAGAACCCGAACTCAAACTTTACAAAAATCTTGGGCGAGTCTACCGAACACGAACATTGGGGGGTTCGCCCATCACTATTTGTGATGTTATTAGAATTCATGGAGGTCATATATTTTTCCATCTACGAATTTGAATAAAAGTGAAGATTTTGTAATAAAATTTATATTATTAAACTTACTTTCATAATATTTGATTATAAAATTATCTATAGAGCTCAGATTTGTCAAAGGTTTGGAAATTGTTCTTGTGTTCAGTGAGATATTGATTAAAATCTTACTTTTAAAGGTGGTGTACTCATTTATGCTGAGCACTTCACATTCCGTGTACTTCTTAAGTTAAGTGGCCATATATACGGTTAACCTGTCATAGAAATAAACTAACATCTAGTAAATAAATAATTCCAAAACTGTGCAAAAACACTGAAGCAAAATATTCACAAAGGTTTTATTAATATAATCTGTAAAGTAAAGTAAAATTACACTTTAAGGTCATATCCACCAGTGTTCATCAGTGTCTGTTTTATAATTGTTTTTTCATTTCTACAGAGAGACCACCAGACTACACAGAGTTGATCATCTACCATTCCACAACTCTGATAAATGTCTTTCTCCTATACAAAAAGCAACAGAAATGTATGGTATCTATTTATCTTAATAAATACATAGAAATAACATTCAAAAGAAGATAAACAGGTTAATGAGGCTTTCAGGAGAGATGACAAATGGATGGTTACGCAGGCAGAAACTATATATATTGCCAGGCTGACATTTACAGACAGCAAGAAGAGAGCTTGAAAAATTACAAGGGTTTGAAGAATAACGTATCTTAAAAAGTTTAATGTAAAGGCCCCGTCACATGCAGCGACGTATCTAATGATATATCTCTGGGGTCACGGATTCCGTGACGCACATCCGGTATCGCTAGTGATGTCGTTGCGTATGACAGCAAGGAACGACCATTAACGAAGGAAAATACTCACCTTATCGTCCATCGTTGACACGTCGTTCCTTTTTAAAAATTCGTTGATTGTTGAGCACGCAGATTGTTCGTCGTTCCCGAGGCAGCACACATCGCTACGTGTGACACCTTGGGAACGACGAACTGCAGCTTACCTGCGGCCGCCGGCAATACGGAAGGAAGGAGGTGGGCGGGATGTTACGTCCCGCTCATCTCCGCCCCTCCGCTTCTATTGGGCGGCTGCTTAGTGACGCCGCTGTGATGCCACACGAACCGCCCCCTTAGAAAGAAGGAGGTTCGCCGGATCAGCGACGTTGCTAAGCAGGTAAGTCCGTGTGACGGCTCCAAATGATTTTGTGCACCACCGTTAACGATTTTCCTGTGACGCACGAACGACGGGGTCGGGTGCTTTCATCAGCGATATCGCTGCGTGTAACACCCCCGCTGCGTGTAACACCCCCTTTAGTTATTTATGCAATAGTTATATAATTTATGTAAATAGCAGAAAACCATTCAAACATAACATATATAAACATACATAAATATATTGCTGTATGGCCATAATTGATTGCTTTTTGGCCTTCGAACAAAGCTCATAGAAATCGAAGAATGAAAAAGGATCATAGCATCTGGTAAAAAAAGCAAAGTGTACAGTCACAGAAGAACAGATCCAATATTTTTTTAAACCAGCAGCTCCTTAAAGACATTAAAGGGAATCTGTCGGCAGGTTTATGCTATGTAAGCTAAGGAGAGCATGCTGTAAGAGATTAAAAAAAAAGCAACTTCTCTTCTCTTATCTGTGTCTGAGCATTTGTTTACATGAACTAAAAGATTTTTTACCCTGTGACTAGCATTACAGGACTAGAAACTCACATGCTAGTCCAACACACCCAGTGCTGTGATTGAGACCTCACAGTGAAGGCACAATCTCTATTGAGAGCCTGGTGTGGGCGGGCAGCAATGACTCTGGTGTTTTCCTGAATCTAAATTCTTTGATTGTTTCGGAACGGCTTCAGCCAGTAATCTATGTTATACACCGTTTGATTAAGAATCTCCCTGCCTTCATTATGTTGCTGTTAAGCCCGCTTTACACGCTGCAATGTATCTTACAATGTGTCGGCGGGGTCACATCGTAAGTGACGCACATCCGGCATTGTAAGGTACATTGCAGTGTGTGACAGGTACGTTCGATTGCGATTGAACGGTAAAACGTTCATCGCATACACATCGTACCTATCTCTAGAATTGCATGTCAGATTGTTCATCGTACCCGGGGTAGCGCACATCGCAGTGTGTGACACCCCAGATCTCACCTGCGTCCTGCCGCTCCCGGCCCACAATGCGGAAGGAAGGAGGTGGGCGGGATGTTTACGTCCCGCTCAGCTCCGCCCCTCTGCATCTATTCGCCAGCTGCTGCGTGACGTCGATGTGACGCCGAACGTCCCTCCCACTCCAGGAAGTGGACGTTCGCCGCCCACATCGAGGTCGTATGGAAGGTAAGTATGTGTGACGGGGGGTTACTCATATGTGCGGCACGTTCAACAAATTGAACGTGCCTCACATACGATGGGGACATTGCAAATCGCATACAAAATCGTATGGGAAATTGCAACGTGTAAAGCAGGCTTAAGATGAGCTAAAAAAAACCTGCTGACAGATTCTCTTTAAATACGTGTCCCTCTATACCTGTGCTAGAAACAGTGGCCATGAATCTCATCATTTGTGTCATAACATTGCCCTTGGCTCTAAATAGCAGTGAAAGTAGAACAGAGGAAATAAGACCTGGTGTCATGATTAGAGATGAGCGAACCGGTCCCGGTTCGGCTCGAGGTCGGTTCGCCGAACGGGGGTCCCGTTCGAGTTCGGTTCGTCGAACGTTCGACGAACCGAACTCGAACCAATAGGCTATAATGGGAGGCAATCACAAACACATAAAAATGCATTATAAATGTACACAAACAGTTAATAAACATTGCCATAACACTTACCGGTCCCCGCGATCCCTTCTGCACTCTGTCTCCTGCCGCTATTCCATCCGATGATTGCTTAATCCTCCCGGTGACCTGCACTGCCAGCAGAGATGCAGGACCTATCGTGACGTCAAAATAGCCATGTGACCAGTCACGTGGCTATTATCTCATTGGTTACAGACTGGTCACATGACTATGACGCATCATGTAGGACCTGCGAGTGCATCTCTCCGGTACACGGTGCACATATGTGTATCGCCGTGTACCGGCGACATGCTCTAGCACACGGTCGACTCCCCATTCCGTTAGAGACCGGCTGACACAGCCGGTCATTAACGGAGATCACCGTTGCCATAGCAACGCGGTTAGCGGTGACGTCACCGCTAACCGCGGCTCCGAGAGCACCATTGCTATGGTAACGCGTCTGTCAGCGTTACCGCTGTTTTCGCTGACAGCCAGCACTGATCACTCACGGAGTGAAGGCTGCACGCTGCTTCACGATTGTAGTGAGGATTGTAGTGAGGATGAGGTTCCCCAGCCCCAAGTGATGAGCTGGTGAACCTCATCCTCACTACAATCGTCACTACTACTACACTAGTGAGGATTGTAGTGAGGATGAGGTTCCCCAGCCCCAAGTGATGAGCTGGTGAACCTCATCCTCACTACAATCGTCACTACTACTACACTAGAAAGAAAGAAGACAGAAGAGCAGGATCGTGGAGGGCTGACAGGGGGTAATAAAGATGGAGTCTCTAATGTGTCTGTGTATTTATTTCTATTAAAGTATTTTTTCTCTGTGTGGTGTTTTTTTTTAACCCTTTATTGGAGATTCTTAATGGCCGGGTCAAACGTGCCTGACATTAAGAATCTCTGGCTTAATACTGGCTAGTAAAACAAAGCCAGTATTAACTCATGATTACCCAACAAGCCACCTGGCTCCAGGGCTGTTGGAAGAGTTGGATACAGCGCCAGATGATGGCGCTTCTATGAGAGCGCCATTTTCTGGGACGGCTGCGGTCTGAAATCCGCAGCAGAGGCGCCCAGAAACCTCGGGCTAACCTGTGCTGCGGATTCCAATCCCCAGCTGCCTAGTTGTACCCGGCTGGACACAGAAATGGGGCGAAGCCCACGTCATTTGTTTTTTAATTATTTCATGAAATAAGTGAAATAATTAAAAAAAACGGGCTTCCCTATATTTTTGGTTCCCAGCCGGGTACAAATAGGCAACTGGGGGTTGGAGGCAGCCCGTGGCTGCCTGCTGTACCTGGCTAGCATACAAAAATATGGCAAAGCCCACGGCATTTTTTTGGTGGGCAAAAAAATTCTGCATACAGTCCTGGATGGAGTATGCTGAGCCTTGTAGTTCTGCAGCTGCTGTCTGCTCTTCTCCATACAGATAGACAGCAGCTGCAGAACTACAAGGCTCAGCATACTCCATCCAGGACTGCATGCAGAAGTTTTTTGCCCCCTGAAAAAATTATGTGGGCTTCGCCATATTTTTGTATACTAGCCAGGTACAGCAGGCAGGTACGGCTGCCCCCAACCCCCAGTTGCCTATTTGTACCCGGCTGGGAACCAAAAATAAAGGGAAGCCCTTTTTTTATTATTTCATGAATTTCATGAAATAATTAGAAAACAAATGATGTAGGCTTCGCCCCATTTTTGTGTCCAGCCAGGTACAACTAGGCAGCTGGGGATTGGAATCCGCAGCACAGGTTGGCCTGAGCTTTCTGGGCCCCACTGCTGTGAATTGCAGTCTGCAGCCGCCTCAGAAAATGGCATTTTCATAGAAGCGCCATATTCTGGCGCTGTATCCAACTCTTCCAGCACCTGCCTGCTATACCTGGCTAGCATACAAAAATATGGCGAAGCTCACGTCCTTTTTTTGTAGTTTTTTGGCAAAAAAATAAAAAATGCTTCCCTGGATTTTCCATTGCCAGTGAAGGTAACACCAAGCAGTGGGGGTTAGCAGCCAGTAGCTGCTTGGATTACCCTTAGCTAGCAATACAAAAAATGCAGCGGGAGCCCATATATATTTTTTTTAATTATTTATTTAAATAACTAAAAATAAAATGGGCTTCCCTGTATTTTGATTGCTGGACATCACAGTGCTGTAAAAATAAATCTTTAAAAAAATGACGTAGCGCTCCGCGGTATTTTTGATTCTCAGCGCAGATAAAGCAGACAGCTATGGGTTGCCACCCCCATCTGCCTGCCGTTACCTTGGTTGGCAATCAAAATACAGGGAAGCCCATTAATTTTTTCTATTTAAAAAATAGTTAAAAAAAAAAAATGACGTTGGGTCCCCCCATTTTTGATAGCCAGCTAGGGTAAAGCAGACGGCTGTAGCCTGAAAACCACAGCTGGCAGCTTTACCGTGGTTGGGGATCCAATGTGGAGGTCCCCTCAGGCTCTTTTTTATAATTATTTTATAAATATTAATAATTACACAATAAAAGTAGGGTCCCCCCCAAATTGGATCACCAGCCAAGGTAAAGCGGACAGCTGTGGTCTGGTATTCTCAGGGTGGGAAGGTCCATAGTTATTGGGCCTTCACAGCCTAAAAATAGCAGGCCGCAGGCACCCCAGACGTGGCGCATACACTAGATGCGCCAATCCTGGCGCTTCATCCCAGCTCATCCCGTGCCCTGGTGCAGTGGCAAATGGGGTAATAAATCAGGTTGATACTAGCTGTAAAGTCACCTGAGATCAAGCCCAGCAGTTTGTGATGTCATGGCGTCTATTAGATACCCAACATCATAAACTGTCAGTACTAACAAAAAAAAAAAAAAACCGACAAAAGAAATTTATTTGAAAAAACAGTCCCCAAAACATTTCCTCTTTCACCAATTTATTGTAAGAAAAAAAATAAAGGGGTCCCACGACGACTCTGGACCGTCTAGAATATGGGGGGGAGACACTCAGGGAACGTATCCCCCATTTTCTAGGAGTGCGGACCCTTCATGTGAGGAGTGTGGGTGCAATGAATCTGCACTCGCTCTCCCCGGGTCCACAGCAGCAGAGTCCATGTCGTAATGGTTGCTACCAAAGCTGCAATGCCCTGCTCATGAGGTAAGGGCATGCCTAATCAGGAGAACTACTGTAGAGGAAGCTCTGCTCACTGGTATATAGGTGCTCAGAGGTAATAATAGATAAAATTAGTGAGTAACCTCGGCGCTCTAAATCTCCCAGACTAAGGGGCACTTTGCACACTGCGACATCGCAGGTGCGATGTCGGTGGGGTCAAATTGAAAGTGACGCACATCCTACATCGCATGCGACATCGCAGTGTGTAAAGCCTGGATGATACGATTAACGAGCGCAAAAGCGTCGTTATCGTATCATCGGTACAGCGTCGGCGTAATCCATAATTATGCTGACGCAATGGTCCGATGTTGTTCCTCGCTCCTGCGGCAGCACACATGTGTGTGAAGTGCTGTGTGTGAAGTCGCAGGAGCGAGGAACATCTCCTACCGGCCTCACTGCGGCTTCCGTAGGATATGCGGAAGGAAGGAGGTGGGCAGGATGTTTACATCCTGCTCATCTCCGCCCCTCCGCTCTGATTGGCCGCCTACCGTGTGACGTCGCAGTGACGCCGCACGACCCGCCCCCTTAACAAGGAGGCGGGTCGCCGGCCACAGGGACGTCGCACGGCAGGTGAGTGTGTGTGTGAAGCTGGCGTAGCGATAACTTTCGCTACGCCAGCTATCACCACATATCGCTGCTGCGACGGGGACGGGCACTATCGCACTCGGCATCGCAGCATCGGCCTGCGATGTCGCAGTGTGCAAAGTGCCCCTAAGTCAGTAAGTCACAATGGATAGTAATGCAAAATCACTCTTTATTGGTCCGTATTAAGAAAAAAAAAATTTTCATAAGCATATATGTTTTTGTCCAAAACAAGTTACAAATGACGTTTCGGCCTGAGCCTTCGTCAGATTGGACTTATCTGCATGTAATCATGAAAAATGACAATAATCAGTATCACATAAGAGTGAGAGAACAATAACATAAACTCGAACAATGTAGAGGTACAATTGGGATGCAGCAAAAAAATTGCAACACAGCAAGAAATGAAACACATGATGCAAATGTCATAATACAGTACAAGGACAATATAGTAATGACAAATATGGGGTCAGAGTAGGCTTAGATAGCTCTGGTACGAAAGAGATGTCAATCATAAAGTAACATGTGCAGTAGGTGTAGAGCTACAGTATGCATGGCAGAGCTAATGGGTAGACCGACCATAGAAAAAGAACGGAGAAAAAGTGGAGAAAAAGTGGAGAAAAAAAGTGGAGAAAAAGTGGAGAAAAAGTGGAGAAAAAGTGGAGAAAAAAATGGCTAAAGAGTGAAGAAAAAGTGGAGAAAAAGTGGAGAAAAAGTGGAGAAAAAGTGGAGAAAAAGTGAAGAAAAAGTGGAGAAAAAGTGGAGAAAAAAATGTAGAAAAAGTGGAGAAAAAATGTAGAAAAAGTGGAGACAAAGTGGAGAAAAAGTGGAGAAAAAAATGGATAAAAAGTGGAGAAAAAGTGGAGAAAAAAAGTGGAGAAAAAGTGGAGAAAAAAATGGATATAAAGTGGAGAAAAAGTGGAGAAAAAAAGTGGAGAAAAAGTGGAGAAAAAGTGGAGAAAAAATGGAGAAAAAGTGGAGAAAAAGTGGAGAAAAAGTGGAGAAAAAAATGGCGAAAAAGTGGAGAAAAAATGGATAAAAAGTGGAGAAAAAGTGGAGAAAAAGTGGAGAAAAAGTGAAGAAAAAGTGGAGAAAAAGTGGAGAAAAAAATGTAGAAAAAGTGGAGAAAAAATGTAGAAAAAGTGGAGACAAAGTGGAGAAAAAGTTGAGAAAAAAATGGATAAAAAGTGGAGAAAAAAAGTGGAGAAAAAGTGGAGAAAAAAATGGATAAAAAGTGGAGAAAAAGTGGAGAAAAAAAGTGGAGAAAAAGTGGAGAAAAAGTGGAGAAAAAGTAGAGAAAAAAATGGATAAAAAGTGGAGAAAAAGTGGAGAAAAAGTAGAGAAAAAGTGGAGAAAAAAATGTAGAAAAAGTGGAGAAAAAATGTAGAAAAAGTGGAGACAAAGTGGAGAAAAAGTGGAGAAAAAAATGGATAAAAAGTGGAGAAAAAGTGGAGAAAAAGTGGAGAAAAAAATGGAGAAAAAGTGGAGAAAAAGTGGAGAAAAAGTGGAGAAAAAGTGGAGAAAAAGTGGAGAAAAAAATGGAGAAAAAGTGGAGAAAAAGTGGAGAAAAAATGGAGGAAAAAATGGAGAAAAAAATGGAGAAAAAGTGGAGAAAAAGTGGAGAAAAAGTGGAGAAAAAGTGGAGAAAAAAATGGATAAAAAATGGAGAAAAAAGTGGAGAAAAAGTGGAGAAAAAGTGGAGAAAAAGTGGAGAAAAAGTGGAGAAAAAGTGGAGAAAAAGTGGAGAAAAAGTGGAGAAAAAATGGAGAAAAAGTGGAGAAAAAGTGGAGCAACCTTTGGTGCCTTTCATGTGGCACTAAGCGGTGCTTAGCTTTGTATTTAGCCAAAAAAATGAAAAAAAAAATGACGTAGGGTTCCCCCTAGTTTTGTATCCAGCTAGGGTAAAGCAGACGGCTGCAGCCTGCAGACCACAGCTGGCAACCTCACCTTGGCTGGTAATCCAAAACTGAGGGCACCCCACGCTGTTATTTTAAATTAAATAAATAATTTTAAAAAAAAAACACGTAGGGGTCCCCCAAAATTGGATCACCAGCCAAGGTAAAGCAGACAGCTGGGGCCTGATATTCTCAGACTAGGGAGGTCCATGGTTATTGGACTCTCCCCAGCCTAAAAATAGCAGGCCGCAGCTCCATTAGATGCGCCAATCCTGGTGCTTCGCCCCAGCTCATCCCGCGCCCTGGTGCGGTGGCAAACGGGGTAATATATGGGGTTAATACCAGATGTGTAATGTCACCTGGCATCAAGCCCTGGGGTTGGTGAGGTCAGGCGTCTATCAGATACCCGACATCACCAACCCAGTCAGTAATAAAAAAAAATAGACGACAAACACATTTTTATTTGAAAAAACACTCCCCAAAACATTCCCTCTTTAACCAATTTATTAGAATGAAAAACAAATCCAGGTCTGCTGTAATCCAAGGGGTTGCCATGACGATCCACACTGTCCCAGTCAATGAAGAGCAGAATGTTCCCCATTGGCTGGGAGAGCAGTGCAGTGACCTGAGCTAACATCAATGGGTCAGCCCAGGTCACTGCAGGGGATGACAAGTGCTGCTGTCAGCGAGGTACATTACCTGCGCTGATCTCCAGCACACTGACAGCACCTGTTACTGAGTTCAATGACCGGCGCCTTCACACCAAGTATCGCGAGAGGTCCGTGACGTCACCGCTAGTCAGTCTCGGGTCAGAAGCAAGCGGTGATGTGACAAGCGGCGGCCATGGAGGACAGTGACAGCGCTGAGGTCGGGATGGCGGGACTTCATCACCGCAGGTAAGCCGAGCGGGACCATGTGTGTGTGTGTGTGTGTGTGTGTACGTGTGTACAATACATGCCGCGGGCAGGGGGGGGCGGAGTGAGCTGAGCGGGGAAGTGTGGGCTTCCTGCACGTAACTAAGATAAACATCGGGTTACTAACCAAAGCGCTTTGCTTGGATACCCGATGTTTATCTTGGTTACCAGCTTCTGGCAGGCTGCCAGCGATGGCTCCTGCACACTGTAGCTGTAAAAAGCCCTGCTTTTTGCTGCTAGAACCGTTCTCGAACGTATCTAGAACTATCGAGCTTTTCCAAAAAGCTCGAATTCTAGTTCGATCTCGAACAGCCCCCAAAATCACTCGAGCCTAGAACTGGAGAACCACGAACCGCGAACCGCGCTCAACTCTAGTCATGATCAGTCTTCATTTTTTTTTCTTTGTTGTATCTGATCACAGGTTACTGTTGGATGGAGGACAAAGACTAATATGACCTCACTGACTGCTATTTGCATGTAGAATACAGATGTAACACTGTGCGTCCTACTTTAGAAAGTAAACTGAATATTTATCCTCTGGTACCAGCCTATAACGTTATTGAATCTTTATCACCTTCAATTTCTCTATGACTAGTGATGGTGGTAATAATATGAAAAGATCAGGAAGAATTTGAAAGGCGAGTTATACATTGAGTACTGGTAACCTGGCACATACAGTAAAGGCGGCGTTACATGCTACGATATATCGTGCGATCGCATGAGTGATCGCACCCGCCCCCGTCATTTGTGCGTCACAGCAATACGTTGCCCGTGGCGCACAATGTCGTTAACCCCCGTCACACGTACTTACCTCCCTAACGACGTCGCTGTGGGCAGCGAACATCCTCTTCCTGAAGGGGGTGGGATATTCGGCGTCACAGCGAGGTCACACAGCGGCCGCCCAATAGAAGCGGAGGGGCGGAGATTTGCGGCCGGAACACCCCGCCCACCTCCTTCCTTCCTCATTGCCGGAAGGACACAGGTAAGATGTGTTCGTCATTCCCGGGATGTCACACGTAGCGATGTGTGCTGCCTCAGGAATGATGAACAACCGGCGCGCAGAAGGAGGAACGACATTATGAAAATGAATGACGTGTCAACAAGCAACGATAAGGTGAGTATTTTTGCTCGTTAACAGTCGTTTGGAGGTGTCACACACTACGACATCTCTAACGATGCCGGATGTGCGTCACAAATTCCGTGACCCCGACGACATATTGTTAGATATATCGCAGCGTGTGACGGGGCCTTAAGTCAATACCGTCACACACATCTATTAAAAAACCTTAAAGTTTAACTAACTCAATGCATAAACAATAAAAATCAAAGGTTATAATAACAGAGCAAACCAATGGTCATTGCAGGACTGTGCATTTCAACTCTGTGAGCAAATTTTAGTTACTGAGGTTTTACACTTATCTTTAACCCTTTTCTGACCATTCACTGACTTTAGTCAGCAGGGGGTTCCAAATCCCAAATCTACAGCAATTTCTTTAGATGTTGCTGATTTAACGCTCCTGCAAACAGTGACAGCAGGGGTCCCTGGCTTTTGTCATCAATTGGATGTAGAGAATGCCTGTCATATATGACTGCAGCATAGCGAGCTACAGGGGGCTCCTATGCTGTCCCTCATGAGAGGCATAGGGGGGATGGCGGGGCATCTGCCCCGGGCGCAGCTGTCAGGGGGGCACTATCGGCCCACCTGATGTGGCGGTCTGAGTCTCCTCTTGTCTTGTCACCCCTGTAGTGGGCGCATGCTATTCTGAGTCCCGGCTGTTAAGCTGACAGCCGGGATTTAGAGGAAGTGCAGCGCCCGGCTCTCACTAATCAATTGTCCTTGTGTGACGCCCTGGCAAAACCAGGTAGCCACAGAAGTAGTCCACCCTCCTTGATACACCAAAAACTCACACCCAGGTACAACACACAGCCATTAAAGCCTAGCCACCCTCTCATGACAATAGGGACACACCAGTAGGCGGGATCAGGTGGATGAAAACGCCCACCTAGGGGTCCTGAAGTGTCAGGGGCGGGAACACGTCGAGTTTGGAAGTGGAGACAAGTTTGAGCAGTAGTCAAGTGCTGATAGAGAAGTGGAGTCAGGGGTAGGGGCCCCTGGACTACCTGGCTAGGTGGTAGACAGTAAACAGAGTCACAGGCGATGGAGATCCGGTCGCGGGAGACCTTAAGTGGACCGGGGCAGGGTTGTAGCCCATCGGTGCTGACAGCGGGAATCCGGTCCGGAGGCCATGCACAGACGGGGTGCCTGGACCCTAGGACGAGGAAGGTTGCATGCCCCTTGTTAATCAACCAGCAGAGGACGAGGTTTCAGACCTTGTTCTGCAGAAGCCCAGAGAGCGAAATAGAAGCCCAACGTGGGGGATAGGGTGTTCGTCAGAACCCACAGAAATCCCAAGGGTCAGATTTCGCGGGCCACAGCTCCCAAACATAAACAGTACCGGGAGTGGACTTCCCCGTTCCAAGCGGAGTCGTCCCACAGAAGACACAAACACAGAGTGCAGGAGGAAGGGACCCTTGTTTACTACACCCGGGTGTGGGACCTGAATACACCCACCAAAGGCGACCGGTCACTGACAACTTGGTTTACCACTGGATTTGTGTGTGATTATTGAACTGTGAGTACACCATTGCTCCCTGGTCCAACCCGGCATGCCACCTCCAGCAGCCATTGCTCCCGGGTACCAAAGGGCCCCAAGACTACACCTCCCCTACCCGTGGAGGGCATCCCATCTTGATGCCCCGCTCCATCAGTCCCGGGCGCCCCATCACCAGGCAGCAGCGGTGTCACCATCCCTCACCGCAACCCACGTGTGGCGTCACCGACACATCAATCCCCTGTAAATATCCCTTTCTGACGGCCGTGCGAGCCCGGGTCTGGTCACCTCTCGAGCCGCAACAGCGAACCCGGATCCAAGCGGCCCCATAAGCGACAGCGGCCCCCTCCTGCAACAACCCAAACCTGGCGTCACAAACAGGATTCCTACCCCATCTACAGACCTGGATGACATGCGCCTTCTTTTGAACTGTAGATCGTGAACTGTTACAAAATTTTGGACTGCCACCATCTTGCCTGATATATTTGGCACCAAAAACAACAACATTGTCATCTTCTTCCCCAAAAAAGGCGCAAAGTTGAAGCCCCGCCCCCTAAGAACGCAGGCGGAACCCAGTGACTCCCAGAGCAGGAAGTTGCAAAGGACAGCGGGTCCCACGAGACTACTCTCGAAAACAAAGAGGGATGGCAGGAAGGAGCGGCATGTGACCCAAGAGGAAGAAGGGCAGGGACACCAGGACTCTGCAGAAATTCATTCCTGGACACAAACGCGGCAAGATGTTTTAGCGGTCCAGCAACCAGCGTGTGGAGGGTCCCGTTCCTGGAACCGCTGACTGGATTGAGGAGCAGACAGAGAAAATGTGCCGAAAGATCCAGGACCAAACCCACTTCATCTTGATGAGGTAGACGACCGAGATGAAGGGCCTGGCTGCAGCACACGACATGGAGATGGCCTCAGAGGAATGGGTAAGCCTTGACCCACGCCCCTATGTTCCCCAGGAACTGGCCATCCCGGCTGAGGAGTCCGGCTTTCCGCCGTCCGCCACGTCGCCTCCCTCATCACCTGTGTCCGCGGTCAGTGCCCCGATCAATCCGTTACCCCAACTTGAGGCAGCGGAAACCGTCTTGACTGTGGAGGAGGACCCAACAGCAGGGACCTCGGGCCTCGTGTGTACCACTGACTCGGCACCCGTCCTGGCCCCAAGCCAGGCTGCAACCCTGATGACATCCCGTCCGGCCCCGAGACAGGCCGTAATCCCGATGACGTCTTCCCCGGCCCCGAGTCTGGCCACACCAGCGATTAGATTGGCTCCGGCAGTTTGCCCGGCCGCACCAGTGATTACGTTGGCTCCGGCAGTCCGCCCGGCCGCACCAGTGATGACGTCAGCTCCGACAGTCCGCCCGGTCGCAACGGAGGCGGCACCCGACCAGAAGTCTACCCCCCCTGTGACGCCGGTTGATCCCAAATACCCCGTCCCGGCTGTGGAGCAGCCTGGATGTACCTGCAGAGAGGCGGAGCAGGCCACTGATCGATGGAGCCCACGGAAATGTGAGAGGCCGGTCGTTGCCGGCGCCGAGGGCATCCGAGTGGGCCTGGTTCCCGAGCAGGAGGCAGAGCATGGAACCCGTGCCCCGTACTGGGAGCGGCAGCAACAGCAGCTATACATGGAGATCACTGCCAGAGAGAAGCGTAAAGCGGATGTGCTTGCCCGCACTTACAAGGAGAAGGATCACCTGCGGCAGGCTACTTTCCGGGTCCAGGGGCCTACATATTGAGGACAGGTCCGATACTTTGACCCCCAGAAAGGATGGAATTTTATCTACGAGTCCGAAATTTTTGTATCCCGGAGGGATGTGGCCCCTCACTTGCCAACCAGCCACCCAGACCGCAAGCTGGAACCCGGTGATATGGTGACCTACCGGGTCACCATATCCTACCGGGTCCGGTCACCACTCGAGCCGCAGCAGCGAACCCGGATCCGAGCAGCCCCAGAAGTGGCAGCGGCCCCCGCCTGCAACACTTGTATCTGTCAGACGCGAGGACAATTGAAGTGGTGACTGCTGGTGCTGACTTCCGGGTTAGAGTGACGGCTGTAGTATGATCAGGTCAGCTGATCATACTGCTGACCTGGAAGTCAGGGCCGCAGCGCAGAGGTGGCAGACAACACTGGTGATAAGTGCTACAGTGTGGAGCTGAAGACACCACTGAAGAGGAACATTATGGGGTGAGGGGGGGAGGTATCTATAGAGACAGAATGGAAGGGACAGAGGGTGGGGAGGTGGTAGTATCTATAGACACAGTATGGGGAGAGAGGGCTGGGGAAAGGGAACTATCTGTGAACACACTATGGAGGGACAGAGGGTGGGGAGGGAGCAGTATCTATAGACACAGTATGGGGAGAGAGGGAACTATCTGTGAACACAATATGGTGGGAAGAGAGGATGGGGAGGTGGTAGTATCTATAGACACAGTATGGGGAGAGAGGGTTGGGGAAAGGGAACTATCTGTGAACACACTATGGAGGGACAGAGGGTGGGGAGGGAGCAGTATCTATAGACACAGTATGGGGAGAGAGGGAACTATCTGTGAACACAATATGGTGGGAAGAGAGGATGGGGAGGGGAAAGTATCTTTGGACACAGTATTGGGAGAGAGAGGATGAGGGGTGCTGTATACAGACATAGAGTAGGGAGAGAAGGTGAGGGATAGTGTATACAGACATAGTATATTGAGAGAGGGTGAGGGGTGATGTATACAGACATAGAATAGGGAGAGAGGGTAATGTATAGAGACATAGTATAGGGAGTGGGGGTAAGGGGTGATGTATACAGAAATAGTATAGGGGGTGAGGTGTGAGTATGGGTAGAGAGTGAGAGGTGATGTATACATACAGTATAGGGAATGGAGGTGAGGGGGGAATGTATACAGACATAGAATGTGGAACGATTGGGGGAATGTACATGGACACAGAAGAAAGAGCGACATGGTATGGGGAGTGAGGGGGAAAAGTATATGGAAATACAGGAACTAGTGAGGAGACAGTAAGAAATGAGAAAAATGTAAAGGGTCACAGAATAGAGACTGGGTAGTGGCGGGTGGGGCGGTATGGAGAGAGTAACTTGTGGGTACAGTATGAGGCCATATTGAGGAGGGGTGTGTGATTTGAGAGCACAGTATAAAGACTGGGCAGTATAGGGAGACACAGTGTAAAGACAGTGTGAAGAATGGGCTCTGTATGGAAAGGAGAGGGCAGTGTGGAAGGCATGTACCATAAGAGGGACAGATGAAGAATAGAAAGAAACGACTCAGAGACATCATCTATATGGTACCTGAATGTAAATGTTTATTTGTGATACTGATTATGTCCCATAAGTAGGCCTTGGTCCCACTTGTGCATCGCTTCGGATATGAGCGCAATGGGACCCCCACTGATCAGCTGTTCTTGCTGCAGGTGGACGGAAATGTTTATTTCTGGATCTACTCCATCCTCTAATTGTGTCCGTGGCTGGGTACTGCACATCCGCCTCATTGATTTTAATGGAGACTGATGCCACTATCAGAAGACGGAGCAGATCCAGAACTGAGCACTTCCGGCCACCTGCCACCACCGGCACGGCACCTAGAACAGGCGATTAGCAGGAGTGCCAGGTGCTGGACCCCAACCTATCAGATATTGGATATATTCCTCATAAGGAAAGGCCATGAATTTTAAAGTATGGGACAATCTCTTTAATAAATTCTTCTGCCGTCTAACAATTTAAGGGCTACTATGTTTTTATTTATGTTGTTAGGAGCATTAAAGTGGTTGTCCAAGTTTGTGATGAATCTGCAGTCACTCTATGTGTCACTTTATATGACTGTAGACTTCTGAATTCTCACAGTGCACACACTGTCTGCTGTCAGGATTCTCTGGTGCCGACAGTGAGAGTGGTAGGTTACGAAGCTGCAAGTATGCATTTACATAGATGTGGTCATGTGCTGAACAGACATGCATGGCCTCGCTCAATGAAAATGAACTGACTGAGGCCGGACACATCAAATCAGAATGTGGCCAGAAGTATACAAAGCTCATACTTGTGCTCACATGATCGTCCACTCTCGTCACTGGCACCGGAGAATCCTAAAAGTGTGCAGAGCATGCGTTGTAAGAATTCAGAAACCTGAAGTCACGAATAGAGTCATTACAGACTTTCATCTTAAACCTAGACAACCCCTTTAATTATAAAATGAAACACTGTAGTATCCTCAGTTCTAACAGCATGTAATATACTCACTGTCATAATTCAGCTTTACTTGCAGGTTCCAGCAGTCATCACATGGCTACGCCACTCAAATGTGATTTTCATACTTGCATGTGACAATTAGCTTTTCTTCCTACGTTTCTCATTGAACAATGAGAGAATTATTAGTATCAAATAGTCATCACGTGACTGTAAGTGTGCATATCACATATGAATGATTGGTCACATGATGACTACCCAAACTGCTTGGTGGGGTGGCGCCAAACTGAATACTTGCCCGGGTGCTGGAAAGCCTAGATACACCTCTGCCCTCATGCTAGGGAACCCTAGGCTATCCCTAACCTCACGGTTATGACTCGCCCACCCCAGGGCCCTGGGACACCCGGTGCCGGGCCGGACTAGTCCAGGGGGTAGTCAGTGGTGGGTGGCGGGGCCCGACTCCGTGACCCTGGTGGGGTTAATAAATATGGCAAGGATAGAGGAAAGGATCCGGCACAACTTCTTCTTAGGATAAAATCATTCCAGTCTTTATTTAGAAATATTAAAAAACATCATCCGTGAAGACCAAAAAACGTAGTTAATCCATGGGAGCTTTACGCGTTTCGGACTTCAGCATAAAAACAAGAAAGAGTCCTTAATCATATTATTAATCACTTATGATTAAGGACTCTTTCTTGTTTTTATGCTCTAGTCCGCCGATCCCGGGTAGATCTGGGGGTAAAAGCCGGTGCACCCTTCTGTTGTGTCTCTTCCCTAGGCTGTCTTCAAAGCCTTGACTTTTCTGGATAAACCTGTCTTGGCCTCCACTATAGGTTCTGGACAAGAAGGCTTGCCTGGATGGAACTCTGCCCTCTTCCCAGGGGTTCAACAGTGGGATGTGGCCCGGGGCGCTTGCAACCACCCTGGGCCTCGGTGTTTACTTTCGGAAATGACTGCTCTTCCTCCAGTTTCTAGGGACCGTCCCCTGTATGCAGCCTGATCCCTCCACCTGATGACTTAGTGGAACAGGCCACAAGCTTGAAAGCCGTCTGTGGCCCTGGAATCCTCTCTGTCTTTTGTCTGTGGTGTCACCTGGACCTAGCTGGGCCCCAGGGTCTTCACCAGGAAGCTTCACTGTCGCTTCTTTCTCCTCTCCAGCAACTCTCTGACTCCACTGCACTCTTCTCTGACTGAACTCTCCAACTCTCCTGACAGACTGAACACTGAACTTCCTGCATCTGCTCTACCCTCTGCTGGCTCCTCCCACCTTCCCAGTTGCTAGACCCCACCCTATGAGAGAAGGGATGGGTCTTACGGCCCTTCCAGCATGCAGCATGGGGGGTAGCTGCCACTATCCCCGGTCCCTGTGTGTGCCTAACAATGGGTGTAGTGCGAATTTGCTTGTGGACCGGCGTTTACCCCTTTCCTTACCCAGGATGGGACATCACACATCTGGCTGAGGTGCAATGTCTCTGTGGCGACGGAAGCCTCAGGGGCGCCACAGTTACCCCTAATGGAGATGCCTGAGTGTCCTGCCTGGCTATTCTCCTGACCAGATCAAATCTGTTACCACGCATGCCCCCACCCCTCCTGTGAAGGAAGGGGCCTTTTGCCGATATGAATTTTAATGGTGGCAATTAAGGGGCTTTATTCCCCAGCGCCGCTTTTTTTACGGTGCTCAGTAAAAACGGTGCCCCCCAGCATTGGAAAATCTCAATTGTTTCAGCTACCGGCGTTAGCTGAGACACTGGAGATCACAATCCAAGTCAGTTTTTCTGGTACCCAGTCACGTGATCGCCATTATACACCGTATAACTGCGATCTTGTACCAGTCAATGGGGTGCCTATAAAAAAAAGGGTTTCTCTACCTTCTGACATGATCACGCATGTCAGAAGGGAGAGAAATGTCTTCCCAGGTCCCTCCTGGTCACCTGGTGTGGCCAAAGTCCCCCCAGTCCCCATCCTCCCCTTGATCTCCTAAAATGGCAGGCGCACAAGTTATGCACCCAGCGCAATCATCCTCCGCTTCTGATTTCTCTCCCATTTGACATACCAGATGGGAGAGGAAAGTCCTCCCCAGTGCCCCCATGTCACCCCCTGTCTTCCCCTGGTCCCCCAGTACCTCCTGCAGTGCCGAGTCTCCCACGACCCTTCTTTCTCCTTGATTTGTGAAAAAATGGCAGGCATATGCACAGAGAGCAGGCTCTCAGCTGGCTCTCTGCTAGCAGGGAGACTGCAGTGACATCAGTGTGGAGACATCACTGAGGTTACAGTAGATGACACTGCCTTCTGTGTGACCCGGGGAGTGTGCCTGCACAAATCTCATTAAATTACTGCATGCACAGCACTTACAGAACATGGGGGATTCGTTTACTGAGCATGTCCCCCATATCCTGGGAAACTGATCGTGTGACCTCAAAAAAGGGAATACAGCGGACTGGATTTTTTATTTTGTTTTCCTTGCGATTTTGTTTACTATAAATTGTTGAAAGCAGAAATGTGTTGGGGAGTGTTTTTTCAAATAAAAATTTTGTTGTCTTTATTTTTTTTTTATTTCTGACTGGGTTAGTAATGTCGAGTATTTAATAGACGCCTCAACATTAATAACCCCTGGGCTTGATGCTAGATGACATTACACAGCTGGTATCAACCCATTACATTACTCCATTGCCACGGCACCAGGACGACGCAATGAGCTGGGGAGAAGCGCCAGGATTGGCGCATCTAATAGATGAACCACTTCCAGGGCACTAAGACCTGCTATTTGTAGGCTGGGGAGGTCCAAATAAACATGGCCCTTCCCACCCTGATAATACTAACCCACAGCTGTCTGCTTTATCTTGGCTGGTAATCCAATTGGAGAGGTACCACACTTTTTTTTTAGTTATTTATAAGTACTCTCGGTTTTGGATTATCAGCCAAGGTAAAACTGCTACCCTAGCTGACTATAAAAAAATACAGAACCCAACTTCATTTTTTAAAATTATTTAGTTATATTTTTGGTTAAATACCAGGCTAAACACCCTTTAGTGCCACATGAAAGGCACTAAAGGGTGCTAACTTAGAATATGTAGGGGGGTGGGTTTTATATGTGTTTGACATCAATCTATCCTAGCTGTTTAGGCTGCGTGCCCATGATTAGTGTTTGCAGCGTTTGCAGCACAGTGGATGGGATTTTAGAAATCTCATGCCCATTGTGCTTTTCTCCATAGCCTAAATTGACATGTGGTGCAGCTTCTTGAGCTGCAGCATGTGAATTTATGCTGTGGCGATGCTAGTGTTCTCCATGGGGAGAATAGAGCTAAAGTTTGCAGGGGCCTGAATCGGGATCGTGGGCATGGGCAGTTGCATTCTCCCATGGATAATGCTTGCATCTCCGCAGGAGGGCTGATACTGCGTCCTTGATGCAGGGTCACCGGATCATGGTCACATTGCCTAAAAGTGAGAAATTTGATGAAACAGTAACATTTTTGAAGTACCCATGGGTTCAAAATGTTCACTATACCCCTGAATAAAATGTTTGAGGGGTCCAGTTTCCAAAATGGGGTCACATGAGGGGGGTTTCTGCTGTATAGGTACCTATGGGGCCCTGCAAATAAGAAATGGTGCTCGCAATTTATTTCAGAATTTCCAAAATTCAAATGGTGCTCCTTCCGCTCTGAGCCCTCCCGTTTGTCCAAACAGAGGTTTTTGACTAAATATGGGGTTTTACAGGTGGACTGGCGAATTAGGATAAAGGTGGTGTATATCCCAATCACCAGTCGGGGTCCACCATGCTCCCAGATGGTAAAGGACTTGCTGGCAACTGGTACGTCAGGTGGATAATACAGAGCTTGGTGGCTCCGAAATAATATGAACCTAATCCAAGTTAAAATGTCACTTGGATCGGGACTATTGTGAACCTTGTTATCCTCACAGGGTCGACACACCCAAGCAAGGAACATCCCTGCTAACACCACAGGGGTCCTGGGTTACACTGTCCGTGTGCGTAAGGGGCATACCGAGGACAGTCAGCGCTGGAGCCGCAGCCCAGTTAACTCCACTAAGCTGCTCAAGCAGGACTGGATGGTAGAAGGTAACTGCGGTGCCTGACCCTGATGTGCCGAGCCACGAATCTTGGTGTGACAGGTACCGGACTCCTAACCCTACCTACCACTTCCAGAACTAGTTGGTGTAGGCCACAATGTGGATCGACCATGTGCAAAGAGCAAGTGCATGTGAAAACTGCACACCATGTTGCGGTCTCCACATCCTGTTATCACCTAGGGTCCACCCCAAACCCAGGGTGAGCCACAATAGTGCCTCCAGGGGCCAATAGCAGAATGCCAAATCATCAGTGACGTCACCAGCGGCTTATCCGGAACTGCCACGTCACTGATAACACAATGGCATCACCGCCTCAAACGCCCTACCAGTCATCATCTGATGACCAATGGTGGGGTGCCAGGTCATACGGGCGGGCCTCCGTGAGCCAGTCCAGATTGGCCACATCATCAGGACACCTGACGCTATCCAGCCTGTCATGGCCTGCCACCTCACGGACATGCCCAGTGAAGTCCTTACCGGACTTAGCCTCCAATGCACTAAGTGCCTGAGCATGCTCATTAGCCTGAACCACAGACTTTGTCTCAGAAATTAGACTTTCAGCCTGATTATGCTCAGTAGGCACAACACAGGACTTGGACACAGAACGGAGTCCACGTAACTGAGCAAAGAGGCTTTTCGCACTAAGTGTGGGAGCATGCTCAATAGCCCGAACTGAGGACTTAACCTCAGAAATGGCACTATCAGGCTGAACATGCTCACCAGGCAAAATACTGGACTTAGGGTTCATGCACACGTTGCGTAATTACATGCATTTACGCTGCGTTTAGCACTGCAGCGTAAATGCATGCATCCTGCGTTCCCTGCACAATCTATGTAGATTGTGCATGACACGTGCGCACGTTGATTTTTTTTTTTCAACGCAGTGATTTGGGTGCTAAAATTTTGACCCAAATCCGTGCGTTCATAAAAGCAGCATGTCAATTATTCCGTGTGCTTTGGATGCAGCTCCCACTCTGTCTATGGTGGGGGCAGTATCCATAGCGCAAGAAATCGGCATTTTGCTGAAATACTGCATCCATTACGCAGTGTTTCTGCAGCAATTTGAAGCGTACATGTGCTGTCAAATCGCTGCAGAGATTTCAGCAGGTACGTGCAAACACAGCCTTAGGCTCTGGCTGGGGCAAATCGGCACACACATGCACCCTAGCCGCCTCTCCACACTTAGACGTGGAGGAAGAAGCAGCCAGCTGGACGACCCGAGGCACGACCAAAAATAGCGTCCAGCGCCTGGGCATAGTAGGAACCGCAGCAGACTGCTTGCAGCTACAGCAGCGCCGATTTGTAACATGGAGTATCCCTTTTCTCATACAAAATTGAAGAACAAACTGTGGGGTCCACTTTTTCGTGTTAGCTCTTGAACAAATGAGAAACTTAGTGGTAAAACAACATTTTTGGGAAAAAATGAAAATTTTCAATATGACCACCTAAGGTTATCAAATTCTGTGAAGTACCTGTGGGTTAAAAATGCTCACTATAGCCCTGAATAAATTCCTTGAGGGGTCTAGTCTCCAGAATGGGGTCACATGTGGGGGAGTTCCACTGTTTAGGCACATTCGAGGCTCTCCAAACAAGACATGGTGTCCGCTAATGATTCCACTCAATTTTGCAGTCAAATGACAGTCCTTCCCTTCCGAGCTCTGACATGCACCCAAACAGATGGACCCCATATATCATGGGGTGAAACAATTCTGGATATCGAACTAAAGATGAGTAACTGATTTTATATTTATTCACTTTAACACTAATTTATCATGTGTTCTGTTGTGGTGAGAGTAGACACAATAGGGCTATTCAGGGAGTCCTGTCGGTGAATGGGGGCACTGTAAACCTTCATACCATTCATTGCTAGGTAGGGAACACTAGGGTATAACGGGTTATTATTGCCTCATGTCTTTCGTCAAATACATTTGTATTGATTAATGTTTTTTCTCTCTCTGGATATTTTGCCCTTAGAATCTTGTTCTCTTTTCACTATTAATATTTCTGAATGTGTTTTTTAACTTTTAAATGCATTTATTAAGTTATATATTATAAAGGTTTTTTCTGTTTGGTCGTAAAATAGGTGTGACTCTTGTTGTTATCGAGTGCAGCTCTTTGGTTTTTCATTGCTTAGCAGGGCCAATATGTGCGCTGCCTCTGCGGCGCTGTTAGCATCTGATGACATCAGCTGCGTGATGACATCAGCAGCATGCTGACCTTATCATGCTACTGCACATCAGAGCAGGGGCTGACAGGTTCTCTTTTGTTCTTCCCCAGTGCATGAGCTAAGGTTTTTAAATATATTCGTGTCTTGAGAGCTGCAAAATCATTTGAATATTGAAACCTCGGAGCGGCGTCTACCAGACAGGTTCGCGGGACACATCAAAGCCTTTCTGTTGTTCAGGCCTCCATATATGATAAATAATTTTGTATTTCAAAAGATATTACAGACGAGCTAATAAATATGAGTTTTTTTAAATTCTTTACATTTTTAGAATGTATTTTACGTATATTTAGTTCTTTTGGGGACTATGGTTGCTGGTACAATACCTGCAATACTTTCACTAGCTCTGGGAGCTAGCCATGGCAGCTGCAGTTAGAAGTAGGTAAGAGTTGTATGCATCAGGATGCTATTTATCGAGATACGACAAATGACATGAATTTGCTGCACATTTCAGGAAGAAATCAAGTGACTCTCCATTTGAAATCTTACATTTCCCTATACATTGCACATGTATAGTGAGTATCACTGTAGAGGCTTTCTCCACCACTGACCTTGAATAAGCCAGAACCGATATTGTCTCCAAGGCTCCCTGGTGTTCACTCTGTCATCTGACCTTCCCTGTAGGGATTCCTCGGTTGCATCAACATGGAAACTGCTGCCTAGTAAAGCAAGTTCAGGGAAAACATGTACACACTGGATCAAAGCATTACATTTTAGCTCTAATGGAATAGTCAGGAGATAGCCAAGTTTAAGTCAAGTGGGTAGGCAGTGATATCAGGTAAAGAGTTTTCAGGCAGATTATTAACAATTCCAAAAGGTTATCGAATAGATATTCAAGCTAAAAAGTGAACCAGCAGGGTCAATCATAAAGGTTAATCCAATAAAAAGTACCCCGGAGCGGTGTAAGATATACAGCAACATTAAATGAGTAACAAATAGGGGTCACAGAACTCATCTGCCTATTGGCTGACCAGCAGGACCAGTAGAAACAACATCATTAGTGTTAAACTTAGTAGATAGGCAAGTCCATTAACTAACATGATAAGAATCATAGCCCCTTCCATTATCAGTGCCTCCTCCAAGAACAGAAAAGTGGCATCTTACCTCCTTCCCGGCATTGGAAATACCGATTCATTCTATATTGCAATGTGTTCCTGCAATTGGAGGTACCGGTATATCAGTACGTTCTTAGCAATTATGCGGGCACATACTCACACAATCGCTGGCAGAAACTCAGCTTAAGTGACAGCTGAGCTACTCCTGAAACAGCCAAGGCCAGTTTGTGCACTGCACTGTTTAACCCCCTATTTTACTTTTATCAATAGTGATGTCAGCATTTAGAAGGTTGATAAGGGTTTAGAGAATGGCTAAAGCTGGGTTTACACACTGCAACATCTCAAACGACATCGCTGTAACGTCACCGGTTTTGTGACGCAATAGCGTTGTTGTTTGTGATGTTGCAGTGTGTGAAACCTATCAGCGACCCGGCCCCTGCTGTGAAGTTGTAATCGTTACAAATCGTTCAGGACCATTCCTAGGTCCTTTGTTTCCCGCTGTGCAGCAAGCATCGCTGGAAAGTTTCAGTGTGTGAAAGACTTTGCAGCGACTTTGTTAGCAACTTCCCTTTCAAAAGGCTGCTTATCAACGTCCCCAACAACCAGCTAGGTCGCTCTGCAGGTCCGGATCGCTGTTGAGTTGTTGGCCAGGTTTGCCTGTTTGACAGCTCACCAGCGACTTAGCAGAGACTCAGGGAGGTCGCTGTTACGTCACAAAACCGGTGACATTACAGCGATGTCCTTTGCGATGTTGCAGTGTGTAAACCCAGCTTAACATTCAACTTCTGATTTGTATTATATATGCTGCTGTGAATAAAATATGGCTATAAGATTTTTTTAAATTGTTGCATTCTTGTTTACTTTACATTTTACACAGCATCCCAACTTTTCATGGAATTGGGACTGTATATTACAAGGAGCCATTGTGAGAAGAAAGGCATACATAGGATCAGAAGCATGATTCTTCAGAAAATGAGCACCAGATACATTTAGAAGCAAAATAGTAACAATGTTTTGAACTTTTGACTTTCAGACACCACATCTCACCATCCAGTACAGCTTTGAGTGTGAGACTACCTTCATACCTAATCCATTCATTGTCATTGAACCATTTCTTTGCCAATTTCAAAGTATACGTTAGGTCGTTGTTCTGCTGGAACACTTTGTTTTTCTTTAGGTCATTGTTCTGCTGGAACACTTTGTTTTTCTTTTGAAACACATAATAATCTAATATACAAAGTAACTTGTCTTGTAGGATACTCACATTTAGTTGAGGATTGAGAACACCATCGATCATGGTCAAGTATCCAACACCTTTCACCTCTGTGAAATAACCCCATATAATCAGGCTTCTTTCATTGAAGTTGAAAGTTGTTTCAATTTCTCTATCTGTTAACCCCTTTATCACTTGCTTCTTCCAGACCCATATGCACCCATCAGAGCCTAGTCTATTGACTTTTGTCTCGTTGCTCTTAATCATGCATTCCCAATCTTCTACTGTCTACATTTCGTACTTCTCTGCAAACGTGAGCCAATGCTTCTTATGATGATAAAGTGTTAAGTGTGTCACACAGTACTGCATGGACATCTGTGGTCTCACTATTATGAAGCATACTGTATGAGCCACCTCCACTGCCGTGTTTGTCACGCAAGGACTGATAAACCTTATGATGAGACGACTTGTTGACTCCTATATTTTGCCTGGACATCAACCTTTTGGCTTTTGAATGAATTGACGGACTTCATTTTATATTCTTCCAACTGTCATGGCACTCAGATGATGCAGCTTGGTAATTTTCTTGGTCAAGAGACCGCTATTGATAAGCTCGATGATGCTTTTTATCTTTTCTTAGGAAATCTTCTTCATGGCTGCTCCTCGATTTGAACCAGTGACCTTTCACTTGGGAATCAATCTAATAAAACATTGAGCTATTAGAGAATGTAAGAACAGGTTGTAATTTAAAGTATACTGGCGTAGCTAGTAGTGCCAGAGTAGAGCAATCTCGGACACTGCAAGGGAAAGCCAATTCTGCTCAGATCTCAGTTCATTCCGATTTAGTACCTTTTAGGCTTGGGACCTAATCCCTGAAGTCCCGTTCTCCAGACCCTGCTCTTTGGGATGACTCCATATGGAGGCCGATCTCTAGACTCACTGTTCTCTAGCATTCTGTATCTCAGTCAGCACTTAAGAGTCATGCTATCTCAACTCCAGTCCCTTTTCTCCAACACAAGCCACTCAGTGCATGTCACATTCACGACCTACAGACTATCTGTCCATATCAATTGCTCAATAGGTCTTCACTAACTTTTCCAGAAGGAACAGTCTCTGACCCTATCAACTAACCCCTTCCATTGTGGTCTAGTCCCAACACTTAACTATCTCTTACCCTATAGTCTGGTAATTGCATATACAAATGCTATATATTATACATAAAACATATTACAAACATCACATTTTCATCACAGTTCACATGACACATTATTTACAAAAGATGTAGGACACAATTCACATTATACTGCACGACAATAACACAATGTGATTGGTGTCTTCAAGGGAAAGAAACTGACAGCACCTAATCCACTTCTTTACAATGGAATGTTGCTTTTAACTCGTGATAAGACTTTGCCCACAAAAAACAAAATTGTAAGCACTCAGAATCCTCTTGGATGGAGAAAGAAAAATATTGTTAAGATGAAAAGAAGAGGGGTGGTCATGGGGGATTCCCTGTTGAGAGCAACAGAGGCAACAATCTGCGGACCAGATATAACCTCAAGAGAAATGTGTTGTGCAAAAATCTAAGATGTGTCTGAACGCATTTCAGGACTCTTTAAACCTACAGATGACTACCCATTCCTGCTAACACATGTGGGGACAAATGACACCGCAAGAAAGGACCTGGAAACCATCTGCAGAGACTTTAAAAACATAGACAAGAAAGTGAAAGCACTGGGAGCCCAGGTGGTCTTCTCATGCATCCTCCCAGTGGATGGCCGTGAAACAAGGAGGTGGAAGAAGATTCTACAGGTAAACAACTGGCTACATCGATGGTATCGTCAGCAAGGATTTGGATTTATGGATCACAGAGAGAATTACCTTTACGATGGACTACCTGCTAGAGATTGGCTGTACCTTACCAAGTCTGGAAAACACATATTTGGATGTTGCCATGCTGTACTCATCAGGAGAGCTTTAAACTAGAACAATGTGGGAAGGGAAGCAAAAGGCCTGTGAAAGCCATGCAGCTGACAAATACTTCTGAGAACTTTGCTATTAGAAGTGAAAAGGAAGAACAAAGACAAAAAAAATCTGAATAATAAAAATATTGGCGAAAGAGAAACCAACCACAAACCAAAATGTTTCCATACTGTTAGGGCCAGGTGGACGGGCAGACCCAGGAGGTGGATCCACTGGGCTGAACACCTCACCGAGGGCAAGGTGCCCGGTAGCCAGAGCACTAGCAGGACAGTCCGTTCAGAGGAGTGGAGTGAAGAAGTCCCTGGGACCGCGGGGTCTCTGATGGTAGTCCGGGTGACGGAGCTCAGGTTCGGAGGCCGAGATGACGTCAGGCAGAGTCCGGAACCAATGGAGCGAGAAGGCGGGTCACCACAGGGATCGGAGATGGTAGGAACTGACGGGATGGCAGACCATCACCGTTCGAGGTTCGGGGATCGTCAGGACCGGTTGGCGAAGCAGGAACGGCTCTACGAGAGAGATAGGTGAGTATATCACAAGACACAAGGAGACCTGACTCCTAGCTTAGAAAACACGAAGAACAGGCCCCGCCCACTTGGAAAGGATCCCCCTATATACCCAGTACCTGATCCTTCAATATCCTGTTGGAGGACACTGACCCTTTAAGAAAGGGTCAATGACCGCGCGCGCGCCCTAATGCGCATGCGCGAGGCCCGGGTGCCAGAAGCCAGGGCAGGGAGCGGTGAACAGGAGGCAGGAGAGCCGGGCTGGAGCAAAGCTGCCGACGGGCGCCGGGAGCGGAGACCGAGCCGCCTGGGGACCGCAGGTGATGGGGCCTGGAGGCTGTGGAGCGGGGGACGCCTGACAGAGGAGCCGGGGAGCGAGGCAGGGAAGCCGGGGAGCGTGGCAGGGGAGCCGGGGAGCGAGGCAGGGGAGCCGGAGAGCGTGGCAGGTGGAGTCGGGGAGCGTGACAGTACCCCCTCCCCCACGCCCACCTCCCCGCAACCGGGACAGGAAGGCACGGATCAGGGGAGTACCCACATTCTCCCGGGGTTCCCAGGACCTATCCTCAGGACCATACCCTGCCCAGTCCACCAGGAAGAACTGTCGGCCCCGTACGGTTTTCATGGCCACGATATCCCTTACCGCATAGATGTCATCATCAGCAATAGGAGGAGGAGCAGAACTGGCAGCAGCGGAGAAGGGACCAAGGACAACCGGCTTGAGCAGGGAGACGTGGAAGGAGTTGGGTATCCTCATCGTGGCCGGGAGCTGCAGCTTGTAGGAGACCTCATTTATTTTGCTGAGGACTTTAAACGGCCCGATGTAGCGAGGACCCAGCTTGTATGATGGTAGCTTCAATCGGACATACTTGGAAGCAAGCCAGACCAGATCTCCTGGAGAGAAACACGGAGTATCCAGACGCCTCTTGTCTGCGTGTCTCTTCATTCGCAGGGAAGCACGTCCAAGGGACGTCTTGACAGAGTCCCAAATTGTTGTAAAGTCACAGACTACAGCATCAGCAGCAGGGACATCCGAGGAAGAGGATACAGGTAATGGGACGGAAGGCTGAAGTCCGTAAATGACATGGAAGGGAGAGCTGGAGGAGGACTCACTGACGTGGTGGTTATGGGAGAATTCAGCCCAAGGAAGAAGCGTGGACAAGTCGTCGTGATGGGCGTTAACGTAGTGACGTAAGAAGGAGGTCAAGATCTGATTGACTCGTTCCACTTGGCCATTCGACTGAGGATGATAGGCTGAAGAAAAGTCCAGAGTCACTCCCAGATGTTTGCAGAGGGCCCTCCAGAAGCGGGAGGTAAACTGAGTTCCTCTGTCGGACACAATGTGAGATGAAAAGCCATGCAATCGGAAGATGTGCTGTATGTAAGCGTCAGCGAGTTCCTGGGCAGAGGGCAGTCCAGCCATAGGGACGAAATGAGCCATTTTGGAGAACCGATCCACCACGACCCATATGACTGTGTGTCCGGAGGACAGGGGCAAGTCCGTAATAAAGTCCATTGCAATGTGTTGCCACGGAACGGAGGGTATAGGCAGAGGCAGAAGACGACCATATGGAAGGTGTTTGGGCGTCTTGTTCCTGGCACAAGAGGATCAGGCTGAGACAAAAGACGTGACGTCCGTGCGAAGGGATGGCCACCAGTAGTGACGTACAATTGTACTCCATGTTTTCTTCTGACCAGCATGGCCGGCTATTTTCGAGGCATGGCCCCAGTGCAACACTTTTTGCCTGTCAGTCTCAGAGACATAGGTCTTCCCGGGCGGTATCTGGGCCAGGGTCACAGGAGCCACCGGAATGATCTTACTAGGGCAGATGATGGGCTGGGATGTCTCCTCCTCCTGCTCCATGGGCATGAATGACCTGGACAAGGCATCTGCTCGTACATTCTTGTCCGCGGGTCGAAAATGGAGCTGAAAATCGAACCTGGCAAAGAACAAGGACCACCTGGCTTGCCGTGGGTTCAGTCGCTGAGCGGACCGCAGGTATTCCAGGTTCTTGTGGTCCGTGTAAATGATCACGGGGTACACTGCTCCCTCCAGAAGGTAGCGCCATTCCTCCAGAGCCAGTTTGACTGCCAATAGCTCTCGGTCACCGATGGTATAGTTGCGTTCAGGCGCTGAGAAGCTCTTGGAGAAGAAACCGCAAGTAACCATCTTCCCGGAGGAGGACTTCTGCATGAGCACTGCTCCGGCTCCCGAGGAGGAGGCATCCACCTCCAAAGTGAACTGTCAGTTTAACTCAGGACGGTGGAGCACAGGGGAAGAAGCAAATGCCTGTTTCAGGGAGCCAAACACGGCGTCGGCCGCAGGTGACCAGTCCTTTGGATTAGCCCCCTTCTTGGTCAAGGCGGAGAGAGGTGCAGTCAGAGCAGAGAAGTGAGGGATGAACTGACGGTAATAGTTTGCGAATCCCAGAAAGCGTTGGATTGCCTTCAATCCGGAAGGAGGGGGCCAGTTGAGAATGGAAGAGACCTTCTCCGGGTCCATCTGCAGACCGGTATCGGAGATTACGTAACTAAGGAAGGGAAGAGAAGACTGCTCGAAGACACACTTCTCGTACTTGGCGTACAGACGATTCTCTCTCAGTCTTTGTAGAACCAGCTGCACGTTCTCTCTGTGGGTCTGGAGGTCCGGAGAGAAGACTAGGATATCATCCAGATACACCACCACACAGACGTAGAGAAGGTCCCGGAACACGTCGTTCACCAATT
Organism: Anomaloglossus baeobatrachus; assembly: GCF_048569485.1. Lineage (NCBI taxonomy): Eukaryota > Metazoa > Chordata > Amphibia > Anura > Aromobatidae > Anomaloglossus > Anomaloglossus baeobatrachus. The sequence continues at coordinate 816,063,496 of NC_134353.1, read as the reverse complement.
CCTGAAACACTGCTGGTGCGTTACAGAGGCCGAAGGGCATCACACAGTATTCATAGTGCCCATCGTGAGTATTGAATGCGGTCTTACATTCGTCCCCAGAGCAGATGCGGACCAGGTTATAGGCACCCCGAAGATCCAACTTGGTAAACACACGAGCTCCTCTAAGCCGATCAAACAATTCGGGGATGAGCGGCAGGGGGTATTTATTTTTCACGGTGATCTGGTTCAATCCCCGGTAGTCAATGCATGGGCGTAGGTCGCCCTCTTTCTTCTTAACGAAGAAGAAGCCTGCTCCCGCAGGAGAGGAGGATCTCCGAATGAATCCCCTTGCCAGGTTCTCCGTGATGTAGGCAGACATGGCCCTTGTTTCAGCAGGAGACAGCGGATATATCCGTCCTCGAGGTGGTGTAGTTCCCGGGAGTAGGTCGATGGCACAGTCATAAGGACGATGTGGCGGAAGTACCTCTGACTCCTTTTTATCAAAGACGTCCGCGAAGGACCAATAGGCCGAGGGCAGTCCCGGTAGGGACTCCGGAACCGGAGGTCGTCGGATGGACTGTATAGTCTTCAGACAGTTCTCGTGGCAAGAGGAGCCCCATCGGGTGATTTCACCAGTACACCAGCTGACTGACGGTTCGTGTGTCCGTAACCAGGGGAGTCCCAGCAGGATTTGATGGGACATGTGTGGGAGGACGTAGAGAGCGATGTTCTCGGTGTGCAGGGCACCGATACGTAGTTCCAGCGGCTTGGTGATCCACGAGATGGTGTCAGAGAGGGGTCTCCCATCTACAGAGGCAATCACGAGGGGTTTGTCGAGTGGAGTAACAGGCACCTGGCACTTGTCCACCGTGGCCTGCTGGATGAAATTGCCTGCTGCCCCGGAATCGAGGTACGCCTCGGCCGTGAACCGCGTCTCTCCCGTTGTCACTTGAACAGTCCACGTAACCGGGTCTGAGAGAGTCCCAGCACCTAGGGTGGCCTCTCCTACCAACCCTAGGCTTTGGAGTTTCCCGGCCTCTCAGGACAGGAGCGTAGAAGGTGTGTGCCCTCTCCGCAGTAGAAGCAGAGGCCCTTGGCGAGCCGTTCTGCTCGGCGTTGTTCGGACTGCCGCAAACGGTCAATCTGCATGGGCTCGTGGACAGAGACACCAGACGACGCTGACTGAAGTACGGCGGGCTTCTGTGGAGGAGAGGAATGCCGTATCGGACGTCTCTCACGGGACACCTCTTTGGATCGTTCCTGGAATCTAAGGTCCACGCGGGTGGCTAGTGCGATCAGGGCATCCAGGGTGGAAGGAACATCGCGGCCTGCCAGCTCGTCCTTAATACGGCTCGAGAGTCCTTCCCAGAAGGTGGCGGTGAGGTCTTCATTGTTCCATCCCAATTCTGAGGCCAAAGTGCGGAAGCGGATGGCATACTGCCCCACCATCATGGTCCCCTGACGTAGCCTGAGAAGTGATGAGGCGGATGCAGCGGCACGTCCGGGTTCGTCAAAGGTGTTTCTAAATGCCTGCAGGAAGTCCTGGATGTTAGTGGTCACAGGGTCCTCCTTCTCCCACAAGGGGTTCATCCAGGCCAGTGCCTCACCCTCTAGATGGGACATCACAAACGCCACCTTGGCTTGGTCGGAGGCAAACAGGTGCGGAAGCAGCTTGAAATGGAGGGAGCACTGGTTTAGGAATCCTCTGCAGGTCTTGGGATCTCCGGCATATCGGGGTGGAGAGGCCAAGCGGAGGTTAGAAGCTTCCGAGGTAGCCGCCGCAGGAACCGTGGCCGTGGACTGTGCAGTAGCAACCTGAGACGCCATGGACATGGCAGATGCTTGCAGCGTGTGCAGGCAGGTATCCACAGAGGACATGAAGGCCAGCATGCGGGTCTGGGTCTCGCGCTGTCGTACGAGTTCCTGCTACAGGGTGCCCAGCTGGGCCGCTAGTGCTTCGGCGGGATCCATGGCCTGTTCTTACTGTTAGGGCCAGGTGGACGGGCAGACCCAGGAGGTGGATCCACTGGGCTGAACACCTCACCGAGGGCAAGGTGCCCGGTAGCCGGAGCACTAGCAGGACAGTCCGTTCAGAGGAGTGGAGTGAAGAAGTCCCTGGGACCGCGGGGTCTCTGATGGTAGTCCGGGTGACGGAGCTCAGGTTCGGAGGCCGAGATGACGTCAGGCAGAGTCCGGAACCAATGGAGCGAGAAGGCGGGTCACCACAGGGATCGGAGATGGTAGGAACTGACGGGATGGCAGACCATCACCGTTCGGGGTTCGGGGTTCGGGGATCGTCAGGACCGGTTGGCGAAGCAGGAATGGCTCTACGAGAGAGATAGGTGAGTATATCACAAGACAAAAGGAGACCTGACTCCTAGCTTAGAAAACACGAAGAACAGGCCCCGCCCACTTGGAAAGGATCCCCCTATGTACCCAGTACCTGATCCTTCAATATCCTGTTGGAGGACACTGGCCCTTTAAGAAAGGGTCAATGACCGCGCGCGCGCCCTAATGCGCATGCGCGAGGCCCGGGTGCCAGAAGCCAGGGCAGGGAGCGGTGAACAGGAGGCAGGAGAGCCGGGCTGGAGCAAAGCTGCCGACGGGCGCCGGGAGCGGGGACCGAGCCGCCTGGGGACCGCAGGTGATGGGGCATGGAGGCTGTGGAGCGGGGGACGCCTGACAGAGGAGCCGGGGAGCGAGGCAGGAAAGCCGGGGAGCGTGGCAGGGGAGCCGGGGAGCGAGGCAGGGGAGCCGGAGAGCGTGGCAGGGGAGCCGGGGAGCGTGACACATACAAATGCATAGAGCATGGGCAACAAACAAGGAGAATTGGAGCTACTAATGCTGGAAAAGAAATATGATGTCATAGTTATCACTGAAATTTGGTGGGATGATACACATGATTGAAATACAAGACTAGAAGGATACAACTTATTTGCAAGAAACAGACTTAATAAAAGGGGAGGAGGCGTCGCATTGTATGTTACAAAACATATATCTCCACAGAGATTGAAACTTCAGAGTCAGGGAATTCCGTGGAAACTGTTTGGGTAACAATACAAGGAGAGAACAAAGGAAAAGACTGCTGGGGAACCTAAAGATATGGATGAAGTCTATATACATCAGATTGACAATTTCTTCAAAAAAATACGACATACTGATCATGGAAGATTTCAACGTTTCAGAAATTTGTTGGAAAATTCTCTCAGGCAAAGGTTCCAGCAATTTCTTATCATATCTTGCTGGCTTTCTCTTCCAAAACCTAGAGGAGAAAACAAGAGGATCTGCTACCTTAGATCTAATCCTTACAAACAGGGAGCATATGGTTGAGGATGTAAGGGTGGTTGGAACCCTAGGAGGTAGCGATAATGCTGTCTAAAGGCCCCTTTACACACTAAAGGTACCGTCACACTAAGCGACGCTCCAGCGATCCCACCAGCAACCTGACCTGGCAGGGATCGCTGGAGCGTCGCTACATAGGTTGCTGGTGAGCTGTCAAACAGGCAGATCTCACCAGCAACCAGTGACCAGGCCCCAGCCAGCAGCGACGCGTGGAGACGATGCTGTGCTTGGTAACTAAGGTAAAGATTGGGTAACCAACCCGATATTTACCTTGGTTACCAGCGCACACTGCTTAGCGCTGGCTCCCTGCACTCCTAGCCAGAGTACACATCGGGTTAATTACCCGATGTGTAATCTGGCTATGTATGCAGGGAGCAGGGAGCCGGCACTGACAGCGTGAGAGCGGCGGACGCTGGTAACGAAGATAAATATCGGGTAACCAAGGAAAGGGCTTCTTGGTTACCCGATATTTACATTGGTTACCAGCGTCAGCAGAAGCCGGCTCCTTGCTCACTGCACATTCAGTTGTTGCTCTATCGCTGTCACACACAGCGATGTGTGCTTCACAGCGGGAGAGCAACAACTAAAAAATGGTCCAGGACATTCAGCAACAACCAGCGACCTCACAGCAGGGGCCAGGTTGTTGCTGGATGTCATACACAGCAACATCGCTAGCAAGATCGCTGCTACATCACAAAAGTCGTGCCTCAGCAGCGATGTTGCTAGTGATGTTGCTTAGTGAGATGTGGCCTTAAGACATTCTAGCGATCCCACCAGCGATCTCGACCTGGCCAGGATCGCTGAAAAGTCTCTAACTGTCGCTGGTGAGCTGTCAAATAGGCAGATCTGGCCAACGCCGCAACAGCGATATGGACCTGCAGAACGACCTCGCTGGAAAGAGAACGCTAGCACGCCTATGGGCTGAGTCGCTAATGATGTCGTTGTAACGGTGTCAAACACACCGATACATGCTGCGTAGCGGGAAACAAAGGACCAAAGAATGGTCATGAACGACTTGTAGAGATCAGCGACCTCACAGCGGGGGCCAGGTCGCTAATGCGTGTCACACACTGCAATATCACTGGGGAAGTCGCTATTACATCACAAAATCGGTGATGTTACAGCGATATCGCTAGCAATGTTGTGGTGTGTAAAGGGGCCTTTAGAATTTTGGATTGGTTAATAAGAGGTGGAAGACCTGTGAAGACTCAGACTTCAAGGTTGGATTTCAGAAAGGCAAAGAGACTCAGGATGAGGATATTAAGAATCCAATCTCTGGTTGTCCTTAAGGACAGAAATGTCCAGGTAGGATGGGAAATTTTGAAACATGAGAATCTCAAAGCACAATCATTAACAATCCCTAAAAGAGGGAGAATAGGAAGCATTTAAGGAGACCAGGATGGATGAACACAGAACTTAAACACTTGCTAAAGAGAAAAAATAGAATTGTATATCAAATGGAAAGTGGGAGGCATATCTAAAGAAGAATATAATGCAGTCTGCAGAACCTGCAAGGTATGCATTAGATTAACTAAAGCTGATAATTGATTAATTAAGGCTTACAAAAGAGGTCAAAAGCAATAAAATAGGATTTTAGGGGTATGTCAAAAGTAAAAGAAAAATAAAGGATGCTATAGGATTTTTACAGGATGAAAATGGTAAAGAGGTAAAAATGACCCAACTTTTAATTTCCTATTTTGCATCTGTTTTCTCTCAGAAAGTAAATGTAAATGCTCATGTACTGCCCCGCTCTCAGCAGCCGAGTTGCTCGGATCCGGTCCTTCTGTGGGTGGCTCGAGGGTCTCCGAACCCGGGGGTTTCGCGGTCACTTCAAATGAAAAGAAGAGTGATGGGATGGTGGGTGTAGGATGTATATGTACGGGCTGAGCCGTACGAAGTTCGTGACGCCACCCCCGGTATGTGGTGATATTGGACACCACCGCTGCAGTTACGGGGCACCTGGGGGATATGTTGCGCAGCAAGTTGTTAACCCCTCCGTGGGCAGAGATGGTGGCCCCGGGACCTGTTGAGCTTTGGTGGTGCAGGGAGATGGGCGACCGCAGGGTGCTGATGTACTCACTATAAGAAAAGCACACGAGTCTCTGGTAAACCAAGGTGATGGTGGTCGGTGCCCGCAGCCGGCTGCGTTCGAGTTCCCCCACCCAGCTGGTGGTCTCTGTCTTTCTCCTGCACTTGTTTTGGAATGGTGGACTGCCTGCGCTTCCAACTTCAGGAGTCCGCTCCCGGCTGGCTGTGGCCTAAGGAGCCCTTTGCCCGCAGATGCTGGCCCGTGGGATCTCTGAGCCTTGGCGGTGGCCTATTATCCCCCTCGATTGGCTGTTGCCTTCAATCGGGACTTTGGGTGGGACAGGACCTCTAGTCCTGGCCACAATCAGTTAATTAACTAGTTCCAGTCGCTTCTGGGCCTACCCACCTTGGTTCCACCAAGCCGTCTTTCCGGCTCCTGCAGACGGAGGCCACCGTCTGCCTCCTAGCCAAAGGCACCAGGGCTCCTACCCTGGTACCTGTCCAATTTGGGTATTCGCCTCTGCTGGAGCTGGACACAGCTCCAGCCCACACTCCTCTCCAACTTGAACTCTAAACACAAACTGAGTTTTTCCCGCCCTGGGCTATCTAAAACTTCTAGGTGGGCGTCTTCCAACCGACTGGTTCCGCCTTCTGGTGTTTCTATCAAGCCCTTAGGGGGTTGACTAGGGTTTTATGGTTGGCTGTGTGTTACCTGTGAGGGAAGGGTGTAATGCGGGGCCCTATTTGTGACTACCTGGCCCGGCCAGGGCGTCACACTCCCCCTTGGTTAAACACAGACTGTCTGCGGGCTGTCTGACCACCACTGTTTTTTTGCTTTTTGAACTGAAAAAGATAAAGACATATTTACAATTATACTAACATATTTACATCACATGAATATTTGTTTCTTCCCTTACGGGAGGCTGGTTGCTTAAACGTTTCAATAAAACATTTTTATTAACCGGGATTGGACGGGACTGGGTCCTTTTCATTTTTGCCCACCCAAGCAAACCTAGCCCTGGTGCCACCGCTAAGCACTGGTGCGCACCCCTTTTCCCCATTCCAGGAAACGGGTTCAGTTCCGGGTGTTGCCCACACAGGCCGGGTAATAAGTTCCTTACCCGGCAGTCTCTCTCAGAGGTCCCACATCCAGAGGACCCCTGAACCGGAGGATAGTCACCGGTTTCCACGGTGACGGGACCTCGGTCTACTCTGCCGCAGGCCCTTCCTCCAACCAGCCTCTCCGGAGACTGCAGGACGATGAAAAGGGTGGTCAGGGACTATTTACAAGACCCAATAGTTTTTTGGTTGGCCTGCAAGTTCTCAGCCATGTCATTATTTAACTTGAAAAACAGGAACGTCAACAGGGTACCAATGGGGACTTGCAGAATCTTGCTGCACTACTGCACAAGGTCGTGCCGCTTCCCCAGCTGTCAGCAGACGGGGTTTCCGAACTAAGTGCCGTATATCCCGGGGTTCACGGCTTGCACAGAAGTCTGGGGTGGCTCCACAGGCGACGCTGCTTCCTCCAGGAGCTGGGCCATCCAGGGCTCGCCGGTCTCACCGTGAGCAGGTCCTGTCTCTTGACGGGTTGGCGGGACTGGAAGGGTCTGCGTGGCTTTATCCTGCCGGGGTGCTTTCCATGAGGTTGGTCTCTCATTTGCCCACACCACGGACACCATTTTCTGCCTCTCCTTCTTCCAGCCCAAGGCTTGCTGCATCGACTCGACGCATACCTGTATACAGAACTGCGCCAGCTTCAGTTCTAACCAAGCAGCGGTACCCGGTGGCAACCGATCCCATGCTGCCTCTGCTCCTGCGTCTGGAGCGGGAGCTGCAGCCTCCTCGTCGTCTGTTTCCCCCGCAGGCACCACCGCTCCAGCGGTCGGCGCGGGGCCGGCATCGAATTTAGGAGCAGACATCCTCCATCTGCTCCCCCTTGGTCCTTTCCTGGCACTACTCTGTTTCGCCGGTAAGTTTCGTTTTGCGACTTCCGGCTTTACTTTTTGGCCGTGTTCCCAGGGGACGGGGCTTCAGCTTCGCGCCGTTTCTCGGGGAAAGAGACCTTGGGCGGGAATTTTCGCGCCAACCAGATGGCGACAAGATGGCGGATTCTGAAAATTTCTCAACGGATCACAGCTGGCTTCAATACAAGGCGCACTTCCACAAGGTAAGTGGATGGGTAAGTATCCTGTTCGTGACGCCAGAAATTGAGGTGCACCGCCCGGCTCTCAGCAGCCAAGTTGCTTGGATCCGGTCCTTCTGTGGGTGGCTTGAGGCTCTCCGGACCCGGGGGTCTCGCGGTCACTTCAAATGAAAAGAAGAGTGATGGGATGGTGGGTGTAGGACGTATATGTACGGGCTGAGCCGTACGAAGTTCGTGACGCCACTCACGGTATGTGGTTATATTGGACACCACCGCTGCAGTTACGGGGCACCTGGGGGAGATGTTGCGCAGCAAGTTGTTAACCCCTCCGTGAGCAGGGATGGTGGTCCCGGGACCCGTTGGGCTTTGGTGGTGCAGGGAGATGGGCGACCGCAGGGTGCTGATGTACTCACTATTAGAAAAGCACACGAGTCTCTGGTAAACCAAGGTGATGGTGGTCGGTGCCGCAGCCGGCTGCGTTCGAGTTCCCCCACCCGGCTGGTTGTCTCTGTCTTTCTCCTGCACTTGTTTTGGAATGGTGGACTGCCTGCACTTGCAACTTCAGGAGTCCGCTCCCGGCTGGCTGTGGCCTAAGGAGCCCTTTGCCTGCAGACGCTGGCCTGTGGGATCTCTGAGCCTTGGCGGTGGCCTATTATCCCCCTCGGTGGGCTGTTGCCTTCAAGCGGAACTTTGGGTGGGACAGGACCTCTAGTCCTGGCCGCAATCAGTTAATTAACTAGTTCCAGTCGCTTCTGGGCCTAGCTTCAGGGTCTGAGTACCCCCCTGTGTGCTCCAGTTTCCGAGTCGGTTCCCCGGGTCGGTACTGGCGGGCCACTACCCTGTCCTGGTCCACCTTGGTTCCACCGAGCCGTCTTCCCGGCTCCTGCAGACGGAGGCAACGGCACCAGGGCTCCTACCCTGGTACCTGTCCAATTTGGGTATTTGCCAATGCTGGAGCTGGACACAGCTCCAGCCCACACTCCTCTCCAACTTGAACTCTAAACACAAACTGAGTTTTTCCCGCCCCGAGCTATCTAAAACTCTTAGGTGGGTGTCTTCCAACCGACTGGTTTCGCCCCCTGGTGTATCTATCAAACCCTTAGGGGGGTGACTAGGGTTTTATGATTGGCTGTGTGTTACCTGTGAGGGAAGGGTGTAATGCGGGGCCCTATTTATGACTTACTGGCCCAGCCAGGGCGTCACACTCACATAAAACAACTCTCAAGTGAGGAATAACATGTTAAATCTGATCTTATATGTGAACTGCTTTGTTGTTTATTGTTGCCCCCATGTTGTTGTTTTCTACACTTAATACTCACCAATAATCTTATTTCTGTATTTCCCCTCTCAATGACCATACACCCCCATTACCCTATTTGAAAAAATCCAAAAAAATAGAGTTGAATCAGAAAGTAATTGTAACATCAACTGATATTCACTGTACTGTACTGAATAGAAGAATCCAGACTATCTATAAGCAGAGTGATAATGAGGGAATACTTAGCTAACATAAATGAATTCAAGTCTCCAGGTACAGATTAATTACACCCAGTGTACCGAAGGAGATAGTAGAGGAAATTTCTGAACCACTCTCCATAATATTTGAAAATCCTTGGAGAATAGGAGAAGTCACAGAAAACTGGAGAAAAGCAAATGTTTTCCCATCTTTAAAGAGGGGATGAAAATGGACCCAGGGAACTATAGACCCATGAGCCTAACTTCTGTACAAGAAAGATCTTTGAACAAATTATTAAACAACACGGCGGCACAGTGGCTCAGTGGTTAGCACTGCAGTCTTGCAGCGCTGGGGTCCTGGGTTCAAATCCCACCCAGGACACCATCTGCAAGGAGTTTGTATGTTCTCCCCGTGTTTGCGTGGGTTTCCTCTGGGTACTCCGGCACACTAAATCTCCCAATAAGAGAAAAACGTCACACTGGATAGTAATGCAATTAATTCTTTATTAAGTCCTTTTTTGAAAAAGTTGCATGTATAGTTTGTGTCCAATTCAAATTCAATTGACGTTTCGGCCTAAGCCTTCGTCAGATTGGACTTATCTAAATACAATGAAAAAAATAACAAAAATCAATATCACACAAAAAAAGTGAGAGGACAGTTACATACAATGCATTGGTACAATTGGGACGAAACACTAATGCAAATTAGAAACAAACAATACTGATACCATAATACAGGATAAGATAGGTACAATGTAGGTACAATGTCATCATGTATAACGGGTCAGAGAAGGTAGATGATTAGAATCCGCCAATAATGAAAACTACAGTGCAAGGTGAAATGACACTAAAATTGGCTGAGCTGATGGGTAAACCGACCGAAGGAAAAAGATATAAGGAAAAGGAGAAAAAGGGAGAACAACGGCTATTCAGAAAAAAGGGGGGGGGGGGGAAGGAAAAGAGGGAAGGGGTTTTTTTTTGGTGTGTCCGACTCACCAGGTACATACAGTAGCAAGAAATGCGTCAATCAAAAGAGCTGGTCAGTGCAGGACAGCTTATTCTGTAGGATATAATGCTATAAAAAAGAACATATATGTTAAGAAAGGGACCACAGGGACCAAGTAAAGACTAATACTCATACGTCCGTGACGAATAACATAGAGTACCTGTTATAGGATGGCCCACTGAGATAATTTAGTACCGTTGGTTACTAGTATATAGGTTAGGTGCTAAAAATGTCACAACCTGGGGGTACTGGAAATGAGCGTCAATCATGGAACGCGCTAAAATGAAAAAATAGATAATAGTCACTTAAGCCTTAGTAAAGTAGAACTCTGTCAATAGGTATAATGTTTACACTGACATAGTGTACCTGAGTTATGTCTTAGCTGGATATAGCACTGTCATACGTGCTGTATAAAAGTTACTAGGACGTTCTCCACAGTATGCACCTGTGGGTATCGTGCTGTGGAATACAATTGATACCATAAGCTGTGCAGACTGATTAATAGATAACACGTAATAGAAGCAATAAGCCCGTCTAAAGGGTAATCAGTGTGACAGCTGATAACATGCACAGCAGCTTATACCAATATGTGCCTTACTCAGGGGTGAGCATATAAATAGACTGGGGAACCACCATGACTAGTCCAACAAACAAGAGACATATAGCAATGTACAAAAGAAATAGAAATAGAATACCTGCTGCTAAAATTCTGCAGAGATAATACCACAATATCAACACTGACCATGTGCAATTAGATCACCGCCAAAGAGCACTGAGGAGCATGTATAGGAAGCGTCTAGTATAATGAAAATTAATGTTAGCAAATTATTCCAATCATCACAGAGTGATTTTCCACATATAAGCATATTATATAATCTGCCATGGTGTACCTGTGCAGCCGCCTTGCAGTATGACACTATCACTTGGGCTATGACGTAATCCTAAGAAAACCCCCACATAGATCGTGTAGGCAAAGGACAGGTAAGAAGCGTCATTACCTATGTAAATGGCCCGGGTGTACAGCCGGTAGCACCGGAGGGGTTAACAGGCCAGGGTCCTAATATGTAAAGACAAAATTGTGGATAGTTAGAGCTGAAGGGTAGAGAAAGGACAGAGGGTCGGTTGCCATTACTCACCTCGCCGTTGTGGACGTGTGTTCAGTGCTCGCGCGCTCCTGTGCAGTGAGCTACGTCCAGCGTGCGAGGGTTCTTGTAAGAAGTGTGGGTGGGATTATCAGATCACTTCCTGCGTGTGGAACGCAGGAAGCTAGGAGGTGGAACGCACACCGCGCATGCACAGTGTGCGTTACATCTCCGGGAGTGTATCTGGGCGTGACTAGACTGACGTCCACATGTAGTGAATGGGCCAATGCGACGTGAGAAAAGGATCCACTATATCAGTGCCGGGGAAATCAGGAGGAAGTTGCTGCCAGATTTCTCAAGTGCCATATACGTTTTTAGAGTAGTAGTGCAGTTATCCTTAATGTTGTTGGTGAGTGCACTATTTCAGTAGTGATTTAACGTTTCTGAAAAGAGAAAGAGTCACATAAATATATGAGATTACATCAGGCATATTCAGAAACAGTCATAATATTAAAAACAGCATATGTAGCCAACCGAAGAGATGGACATATACATCAATATGCTTATTATAATGTTCAACTTAATGCTAGTAGGTCATGCATGTACACATATGGATGCCTTAAAATGGACACACAAGAGGAAATAATAAGTATCGCAATATAGGATAAAGCCATATCTACAACGACCAGCTGTCAAAAACCAAGAAAAACTGGGATTTAGGGAAAACCAATGTCAACCTAAAAAGACGTCTCATATTTACGTTTGAGACCGTGGGGTTCCAATGTGCCTAAGGAATGTATCCACCAGGCTTCCCTGTCAAGTAACCTTTTAACCCTGTTACCGACCCTACGCGCACTATCCACTTGGTCTATCACCTGGAATTTGAGTTGTGAAATTTGATGTCCGGCATTGCGGAAGTGATGGGGAATGGGCAGCAGGGTGTAGCCAAATCTGATGTCAGACTTGTGTCGACTAATGCGGTCTCGGACATGCTGGGTGGTTTCCCCAACATATCCGAGACCGCATGGACACTTAATGTAGTACACCACAAAGGTACTATCACAAGTGTAAAAACCTTTTATCTGAAATTTCTTACCAGTCCTACCATGTGTGAATGTACTTCCCCTAGTGACATTGGCACATTGTGCACAACCCAAACAGGGGAAGGTGCCCCTCTGCTGGGTATCCAGAAATGTTTGGCGTGACACCGTTTTCTCAGAACCTATGTCAGCCCGTACCAGTTTATTCCTAAGATTTGGCGATCTCTTGTGACAGAAGAGAGGTAAGTTCTGGAAGGCATCAATTTTCGGATACGCTGTTTTGAGGAGAGGCCAGTGTTGGCAGATAATCTTTCTAACCATGGGTTGGAAGGGGTGATAGGTCGTGACGCACGCCACCTGATCCTGACCTGTAATGTCACGTCGAGTAGTTGAGGTTTTTGTGGCAGCTAGGTGTTGTGGATAACCCCTCTGTATAAACTTATGGCTCATCTCCTCATGGCGTAATGTCCTTGTTTCTGGATTGCTAACAAGTCTGTCTACGCGGGTGTGTTGTGAATATAGGTAGGGCCCTTTTAACATGTCTCGGATGGTTACTGGTATAATAGAGGAGGTTATTCCTATCCGTAGGTTTGACAAAAATGTCAGTTACCAAAAGGCCGCCCTCATCTACTATAACAAGACAATCAAGGTAATTAATCTGGTGTTGGTCCTGGTGGAGGGTGAAGGTAAGTCCTGGCATAAACCCATTAAGATCAGAAAAGAATCCAAGGAGGACATCGAGTTCACCATCCCATACCAGGAATATGTCATCGATATATCTTCGCCAAAGTAAGGCGTGCTTATTGATTAATGGATTGGGATGGATGAATCGGTCCTCGAAGGAGGCCATAAAGATGTTAGCGTAAGGGGGCGCCATGTTAGACCCCATGGCGGTTCCCTTACGCTGCAGGTAGAACTGATCCTGGAAAAGGAAATGATTTTTCTCAAGTACCAACTTAAGAAGATCAAGGCAAAATTCCTGGTTATTGTTAGGTAAAGTTGTGAATTCGTTAAGGAACCAGTGAACAGCTTTAATACCCTCATCATGTGAGATGCTGGTATACAAGCTGTTCACGTCGAGTGTTACAAGGTATGCATTCTTTGGAATGTGATGAAGGTCTCTAACTATATCAAGAAAATGAGAGGAATCCTTCACATATGATGGTATGAGAGGTATAAAAGGTGAGAGTATTTTATCAATAGTCTTGGCCAGAGGGGAAAGTACTGAGTCCGTAGACGCTACAATGGGTCTCCCTGGAGGGCGAGTGAAATTCTTGTGGATCTTGGGCAATGTATAGAAGACAGGAATTGTGGGATATGGATTAATCAAGAAACTAGCCAGTTTCTGGTCTATAGTACCCAATTGTAGGTACCTCGTGGAAAGGGATTTAATCAAAGAGGAAATAGATAATGTAGGATCCCTCGATATAGGTTCATAGGTACTGGTGTCAGAAAGTTGCCCCAAGATCTCCATAACATAATAGTCACGGTCTAATACTACTGTTGCTCCGCCCTTATCGGCTGGTTTGATAACGATATTAGTATTCTCTCTCAAGCTCTGAATGGCTCTGGATTCCTCTATGCTGAGATTGTGACTCAAATGGAAATCACCCTTCTGTATCCTAGTATTCAATGTATCGATATCATTAGAAACCAAAGAAATAAAGGTCTCAACCGGGTGGTACTGTCTGGGTGGCATATATGAACTGGCCATGCTCAACCCTAGATCCTTAGTGTTAAAACAGACAGCATCGCTCGGTAGAGGTCCCATAACACCCTTGTCAGTGACAACCTTGTCAGTGACAAAATGTGCCCTTAGGCCTGCAAGGCGGCTGCACAGGTACACCATGGCAGATTATATAATATGCTTATATGTGGAAAATCACTCTGTGATGATTGGAATAATTTGCTAACATTAATTTTCATTATACTAGACGCTTCCTATACATGCTCCTCAGTGCTCTTTGGCGGTGATCTAATTGCACATGGTCAGTGTTGACATTGTGGTATTATCTCTGCAGAATTTTAGCAGCAGGTATTCTATTTCTATTTCTTTTGTACATTGCTATATGTCTCTTGTTTGTTGGACTAGTCATGGTGGTTCCCCAGTCTATTTATATGCTCACCCCTGAGTAAGGCACATATTGGTATAAGCTGCTGTGCATGTTATCAGCTGTCACACTGATTACCCTTTAGACGGGCTTATTGCTTCTATTACGTGTTATCTATTAATCAGTCTGCACAGCTTATGGTATCAATTGTATTCCACAGCACGATACCCACAGGTGCATACTGTGGAGAACGTCCTAGTAACTTTTATACAGCACGTATGACAGTGCTATATCCAGCTAAGACATAACTCAGGTACACTATGTCAGTGTAAATATTATACCTATTGACAGAGTTCTACTTTACTAAGGTTTAAGTGACTATTATCTATTTTTTCATTTTAGCGCGTTCCATGATTGACGCTCATTTCCAGTACCCCCAGGTTGTGACATTTTTAGCACCTAACCTATATACTAGTAACCAACGGTACTAAATTATCTCAGTGGGCCATCCCATAACAGGTACTCTATGTTATTCGTTACGGACGTATGAGTATTAGTCTTTACTTGGTCCCTGTGGTCCCTTTCTTAACATATATGTTCTTTTTTATAGCATTATATCCTACAGAATAAGCTGTCCTGCACTGACCAGCTCTTTTGATTGACGCATTTCTTGCTACTGTATGTACCTGGTGAGTCGGACACACCAAAAAAAAACCCCTTCCCTCTTTTCCTTCCCCCCCCTTTTTTCTGAATAGCCGTTGTTCTCCCTTTTTCTCCTTTTCCTTATATCTTTTTCTTAGGCTTAGGCCGAAACGTCAATTGAATTTGAATTGGACACAAACTATACATGCAACTTTTTCAAAAAAGGACTTAATAAAGAATTAATTGCATTACTATCCAGTGTGACTTTTTACTCTTATTGGGAGATTTAGTGTGCCGGGGTTATCCTCTCTATATATATGAATTTTTTACCTCTGAGCACCTATATACCAGTGTAGCAGAGCTTCCTTTTTTGTCCTCTGGGTACTCCGGTTTCCTCCCACACTCCAAAGACATACAGATAGGGACTCTAGATTGTGAGCCCCAATGGGGACAGTGTTGCCAATGTATGTAAAGCGCTATGGAATTAATAGCGCTATATAAATGAATAAAATTATTAATTATTATTTAATTTAAACAACATGTATGCAAGTACCTGGATGAGAATAAAGTGATTAATCAGAGTCAGCATGGGTTTGTAACTAATAAGTCATGTCAGACTAACTTAATTTCCATCTATGATGAAATCACTGGCTGTGTGCTTCAGGGAAATGCAATAGAAATAGTATATCTTGACTTCAGCAAAGCATTTGACAAAGTATTTCATACTATTCTTACTGAAAAAGTGACCAAGTGTGGATTGGACAAGGCAACTGTTATGTGCATTCATAACTTGCTTATTGATTGAACTCAAAGAGTGGTCATAAATGGCTGCACATCTAGTTGGAAGAATTTCTAAAGTGAAGTACCACAGAGCAGTGTCCTGGGAACTGTTTTGTTCAACATCTTTATCAATGATTTAAATGAAGGAATTGAGGGTAAACTGATTAACCCCTTCACGACCATGGACGGATCCTTCCGTCATGAATCGTGTCCCGGTAAGCCCTGCCCCCTGCCGCGGGCAGGCGGCGTGGATCGGCACACATATCAGCTGTTTTCAACAGCTGACATGTGTGCCTACATGTTCCGAGTGGAATCGCATTCCACCCGGAACATTAACCCCTTAGATCTCGCTGCCAAAGTCTGGCAGGGAGATCTATATGCGCGCGGCCATGTTTTCTACTTACCGCCGCCCCCTCCGGACGTCACGTGAGTGATCACGTGACGTTCGGTGGTTGCCATCGTAGCACAGGGTCATGTGATGACGCCTGGTGCTATGAAGTTTCACTTTCATTCTTCCTCGGCACGGAGCAGAGGAAAAAAGAAAGTGACTATTTCTGCTGTTTACAGCGGTATAGAAAACAAAAAACCTAAAAGTTCAAATCACCCCCCTTTCCCCCATTGAAAATTAAAGGGTTAAAAAATAAATAAATATACACATATTTGGTATCGCCGCGTTCAGAAATGCCCGATCTATCAAAATATAAAATCAATTAATCTGATTGGTAAACGGCGTAGTGGCAAAAAAATTCCAAACGCCAAAATTACGTTTTTTGGTCGCCGCAAGTTTTACGCAAAATGCAATAACAGGCGATCAAAACGTAGCATCTGCACAAAAATTCTACCATTAGAAACATCAGCTCGAGACGCAAAAAATAAGCTGTCACTGAGCCATAGAGCCCAAAAAATAAGAACGCTACGTGTTTCGGAAAATGGCGCAAAACGTGCACCACTTTTATTGAACAAACTTGTGAATTTTTTTTAACCCCTTAGATACAAGTAAATCTATACATGTTTGGTGTCTACAAACTCACACCGACCTCAGGCATCATACCCATACATTAGTTTTACCATATAGTGAACACCGTGAATAAAACATCCCAAAAACTATTGTGCCATCATACTTTTTTTGCAATTTTTCCACACTTGGAATTTTTTTGCTGCTTTCCAGTACACCATATGGTAAAACTTATGGTTTCATTTAAAAGTACAACTTGGCCCGCAAAAAACAAGCCCTCATATGGCAAGATTGACAGAAAAATAAAAAAGTTACGGCTCTCGGAAGAAGGGGAGCAAAAAACAAAAACGCAAAAATGGAAAGTGCCCCGGGGCTGAAGGGGTTAAATTTGCTGATGACACAAAACTAGGAGAAATAGCTAATACTAGAGAAGAGAGAGAAGATTCCAAAGATCTAAACAAATTGGAACAGTAGGCAGTAACTTACAGAATTGGTTTAACAGGGAGAAATGAAAAGTCCTACATCTGGGCAAGAAAAATGAAAAAAAAAAAAAACAAAACAAATACAGAATGGGAGGAATAGAGCTATCCAACAGCATATGTGAAAAAGACTTAAGTATACTAATAGATCACAGACTGAACATGAGTCAACAGTGTGATGCAGCAGCAAAAAAGGCAAACACCATTCTAGGATGTATTAACAGAAGCATGCATTACAGATCACGTGACTAGATCATGTGAAGTAAATATTGCTGTCTACTCTTCTTTGTTCAGACCTCATCTAGAATGCTGTGTACAGTTCTGGGCAGCACATTTTAAAAAAGACATCAACAAACTAGAGAAAGTTCAGAAAAGAGCAACCAGAATGGTGACTGGTCTACAAACCATGTCCTATGACCAATGGTTACAGAATTTGGGAATGTTTAGCTTGTAAAAAAAGAAGAGTGAGAGGAAACTTAATAGCTGTTTACAAATATCTCAAGGGCTCTCACACTGTAGAAAGATCAGCCCTATTCTCATCTGCACAAGGAAAGACTAGAAGCAATGGGATGAAATTGATTGGGAGGAGACACAGATTAGATATTAGAAAAAAACTTTTTGACAGTGAGGGTGATCAATATGTGGAACAGGCTCCCACAAGAGGTAGTGAGTTCCCCTTCAACGGAAGTCTTCAAAAAGAGACTGGCCAGACATCTGTGTGGGATGATATAGTGAATCCTGCTGAGAGCAGGGGGTTGGACCAGATGACCCTGGAGGTCGCTTCCAACTCTACCATTCTATGATTCTGTGATTCTATAATTCTAAATATTCTGTGGAAAAAGAAAATGTGGAGCCTCTTCTTGCAACATGTGTTTGTTCAGAAAACTGTGATGATATCTGAACTTCAAAGTTTTAAATTAAATTATGCTTAAAAAATTTATTCTGCCAGTTATAGAATTAAAATTTTTGTTAATTCTGTATTTCCATAGATTGGCACTTTTAAAGCTCAAATACAGTATTTTTTAGGAGAGAGTACATTTACTTTTTGCAGAGTTGTGCCCTTGAAATAAACAGTGGAATAATGGAAGAAGTCTATAACTGAACATGATTTTGTTCAATACCCTTCTTTGTACATTCAGTTAAGGTGAGTCTTGACACATACTGAATACCAATCCTTATTGCTGTTCTTGTCTTGCCCTTCAGGATACGGCTGGTTGAACAAATTGTTACTGTTCTTATAGAAATTCATTTCCATCTTAAGGGAAAAAAGTATTAGAATATATATTCTTAGTTATGGTTGGGTCACCAAGGTAATGCCATTGTGCCCAGGAGAGTTCCTAAATCACTATAACTATTTTATGGACTGTTACGACTTTTTGTTTTGATATTGTTTGGTTGTAATCTCTGGTAAAAAAGAATACTTCATGTTACTTTCTAGATAAAGAACAAAAGTATCACTGCTCTTCTTTTCCATGTCATCTAGTGATGTCTGCGGAAATGTTTTTCTAAATTCCTAATCAGCCACTTTCTTGTATATTTTTATGGCTCTATAGATACTAAATTGCATTGGTCCATGATTACATTTTGTTAATGGTTATGGTACAACTGCCTCCAGTAATATGCAAATTGTCAGACAAGCGTCTCATTTAAAGGGAACCTATGTCTGATAATAATATATAAAGTATATAATAATGTTTATTTCCTTATATAGCCCCATTAATTTCACAGCAATACAGTCCCTATTGGGGCTCACAATCTAAATTCCCTATCAGTATGTCTTCGAGTGTGGGAGGAAACCCACGCAAACATGGAGAGAGCATACAAACTCCTCGCAGATGTTGTCCTTGGTGGGATTTGAACCCTGGACCCAAAGACTACAGTGCTAACCACTGAGCCACTGTGCTGCCTGATAACACTATTAACCTGCACATATAGCATTAATATGCAGGTTAACAGCATTATGGTGCCTGGTCACTAAACTGAAAGTGCGGCATCTGGGAGAAAATTAACTTTATTCCTCCTGGGGGCCGCCGGCTTTCAGTCAAGCAGGTGTGCTATCGTGAATACAATCACCATTCACTACACTGAGTAGAGTGACAGTAAGCACCTCCCGGTATATAAATTAACAGCTGACTGTACTGTTGAGCCAGCTGTCAGAATGCTAAGACGTGTTTACAGCTACCATTCACAATATAGTAAGGAATGACTGAAGCTGCGCCGGCACGGCTACATAACTGAATGCCAGCGGCTCCTAGGAGGAATAAGATTCATTTTCTCTCACCCTTTTAGATATTGGAAGAGTTTTTTCTAGATTAATATTACATGAATATTATGTGACTCAACATGATGCCATAATTTGTTTACTTCTATTTAGAAGATGAGATGAGATAAACTTTCATTGTAGTACACCTTTTTGTTATGTTATAAAACTTAAAAATAAGACTGTCTTTCAGCACATAAGTAACTGCTTTGTGTCAGGTAAAGTAATGTGCTGCTTTTGTGATGCCTAAACTACAACTTTTTTTAATTAATCTCAGTGATTTTTTCTAATAGAAACTTCATTAAATTCTCCTTTATTTTTAATTAGGGAACTGAATTTTTCATCATGGGACTTTGAAGTAATTATACTAGAACAGTTTAAAAGTTAGTGAGCCACATCTTCATTTAACTTTACAATGAGGTCATGACTGATAACTATTCATGTATATTTTGCAGCAAGCTAACAAATTTGTCATTCAAAGCACATAACAGGCAAATACTAAAATTATTTTGTATTGTAGAAGTAGAAGGTCCTAAAGAATGACATAATAGAAATAAAGAACCTTATAACATAAAATTATAATACAACACATGAAGATCAAGAAAAGGTCTTCATTTAGCCAGTGAGGTTCACAGGCAGAAAAATACCCCCATGTAAGAACTGTATATGGACCATTTGCAGTATATACTGTATATCAGGCTATGAGAAAAGCTGCTTGCTGATTTGGAGGTAGTAGGGGCCCCCTCACATCTTGGGCTCCTATGTGGCTGCACAGGATGATATGTCCACCCCTAATCTTAGTATAAAAACAGATTGCTTGCTAAGTTTTTTATATGTATTGAAAAGTTGTCCAAGGAACACAAATCTAAATATTGATTCCATCTTGGTGCTTATTCATGACACTATAGGCCCTGTCACACACAGAGATAAATCTGCGGCAGATCTGTGGTTGCAGTGAAATTGTGGACAATCAGTGCCAGGTTTGTGGCTGTGTACAAATGGAACAATATGTCCATGATTTCACTGCAACCACAGATCTGCCAAAGATTTATCTCTGTGTGTGACGGGGCCTTATGACTCTTATGGGATCCATGATTTTGAGGAGCACCATGGCAAAGTACGTTGATTTACACAGAAAGTTTAGACATGGGCATTTAATGTAGCTTTGGCACTACCACCCAATAACACTATGCTGTACTTCAGGGGTGGGGAACCTCCGGCCCAAGGGCCGTATGCGGTCCGCAATGACTTTTTCTGTGGCCCCCGGGCAGATTCCCAGGAACCGCAGTGCTGGGGCAGCAGCCGCATCTTGCTGGATGCTGGCCCTTTTTGAAACCCCGCACAGCGCGTTCAATGCTGAACTCTGCAATTCCTATACCGAAGGACTACGTCCTCACGCTGGCACTGGTTAGAGTGAGGACGTACTTTGTAGGCGGGGTAGGTGCGAGGTGCGCTCCAGTCCAGCAGAAGAAGAGCGATTGCTCCATCATCTCCCAGGTCCTACTGTGCCTGCAGTGGTCCCGGGCGGCAGCAGCAGCGCGCCATGTTCCCTGCTTCAGCAGCTCTCTCTGTGCCCGCAGCCTCCCCCAGGTCTGTCTATCTGCCTCCAGCCTCCCCCAGCCCTTTCTGCCTCCAGCCTCCCCCAGCCCTTTCTGCCTCCAGCCTCTCCCAGGCCTGTCTGCCTCCAGCCTCCCCAGGCCTGTCTGCCTCCAGCCTCCTCCAGGTCTGTCTGTCTGTCTGCCTCCAGCCTCCAGCTTCCTCCAGGTCTGTCTGTCTGTCTGCCACCAGATTTCTCTGTCTGTCTGCCTCCAGCCTCCTCCAGGTCTTTCTGCCTCCAGCCTCCTTCAGGTCTGTCTGTCTGCATCCAGCCTCCTCCAGGTCTGTCTGTCTGCCTGCAGTCTCCTCCAGGTCTGTCTACCTCCAGCCTCCTCCAGATCTGTGAGTCTGTCTGCCTCCAGCCTTCTCCAGGACTGTCAGTCTGTCTGCCTACAGCCTCCTCCAGGTCTGTCTGTCAGTCTGCCTCCAGCCTCCCCTAGGCCTGTCTGTCTGTCTGCCTGCCTCCAGCCTCCCCAGGTCTGTCCTGTCTGTCTGTCTGCCTCCAGCCTCCCACAGGTCTGTCTATCTATCTGCCTCCAGCCTCCCCAAGGCTTTTCTGTCTCCAGCCTCCTCCAAGTCTGTCTGTCTGCCTACAGCCTCCTCCAGGCCTGTCTGCCTCCAGTCTCCCCCAGGCCTATCTGCCTCCAGCCTCCCCCAGACCTGTCTGCCTCCAGCCTCCCCTAGGTCTGCCTGTCTGTCTGCCTCCAGCCTCCCTCAGGTCTTTCTGTCTGTCTGCCTCCAGCCTCCTCCAGGTCTGTCTGTCTGCCTCCAGCCTCCTCCAGGTATGTCTGTCTGCCTCCAGCCTCCTCCAGGTATGTCTGTCTGCCTCCAGCCTCCTCCAGGTCTGTCTGTGCTCCCCCAGCTATGTCTATGCCCCCAGCAATGTTTGTGCCCCTTAACTAAGTCTGTGCACCTCAGTGATGTATATACCCCCAGTGATGTCTGTGCCCCTCTGCTCCCCTAGTGATTTATATTTCAGCCCTCCCCTGCAATGTTTGTGCCCCCCAGCTATGTCTCTGCTCCCCAACAATGATGTATATACCATCAGTCATGTATGTACCCCCAGTGATGTCTATGCAAACAGCCACATCCATGCACCACAACTTTGCTAATGATGTATATTCCTCCCAGCCCTCCCCAGTGATGTATTTGCCTTCAGCATCTCCTTTGATGTCCATGTCCCCATTCTCCCTAGGCATGTCAGTGCCCCCAGTCTCTTCAGTGATCTATATTCCTCCCAACCCTCCCCTAAGATGTATATGCCCCCATCTGTGATGTATATACAGCAGTCACAGCCAACAGAAACCTGGAAAAGCAGTTGTGAGAAGCAACAAGATCAATATCACTTAACATCACAGCTGCACCAAAGAGTAGAAGGTACAGCCGTAACAGTGAGTTAATTGTTTGACCAAATATATTAGGGTAATTTCCAAGTTGATCATTTTGTGCGGCCCCGAAGTGTGGTAGAAATTTCCAAATGGCCTACGGCAGAAAAAAGGTTCCCCACCCCTGCTCTACTTGATCACCTAAAAGAGCCACTAGCAAATCAACAGGAAGCAGACCTTGAAAACAGTGGGAGTAAGTAATTAAGAGAGTAAAAGGGGAAGATACACAGGGAAACCTACAGACTTATAGCTCAATGCAGAGGTGTGTTCACATTTGAGAGTTCTTCAGGTCCATCAGGGCATTTTGAGAGCTGTTGTTATCATTTTACACATAGAACATATAAATAATAAGCTGAAATATATTTTTTGGAAACAACCCATAAGTTGTCCCAGTGTCCTTGTTTACTCAAAGTAATTTCTAAATGAGATTATCTTCTAATGTACCATTGGGACCGATTATTGTGTCTGACCCTGGGACCGTCAGAGAATGCTCTTTCACGCTGGTGAGCAACTTTGATTGTATTTGCTATGGTTGCTTGTGTTTTCATTTTTTAAAGTAAAAAAAAAAATGTGGGTGGAAAAGCAAAATAGGGTCTTATCTAACAACAATTAAATGAATAATATGGCTTGTTTGTTTACGTTTTTCGGTTTTGTTTCAGATAACCTTGAATGAAACCTCAGTGGTAGATCCAGCTACAGAGACCATGGATCAAAGATCAGCGGGCATTGAGCAGGAACTGCAGAGTAATCTGGTGGTTTCCTGAGGAAGAAGCGGGTTCACTTCAAAACATGTATAAAACTGCCTGCATAACTGGATCCAGTATATTGACTTCTTTCCTATCCTTCCAGCAGTGCAGAGCCACGTTACTCAGAAACTCCTACACAACACATTTTTTAAGATGTAACTCATGTCAGGAGAAATTTCAGCAACATATCTACAGTATGTTTGCCTTTAGCTCGTCCCTTCCATCTACATAGAACTTTATAAGCACCATCTGCCATCTCCTGTCTCAGTACTGTGGAAATATGTATTTACTAAATATAGATTTTATCTGTGAATTGAGAATATTGAGAATTAAAAACTGGTGCAGGTAAAGAAGCAAGCAGAATTCTCTAATAAGATATATCACAAAGTTTCTTCTGTTCTTGTTTAATTTTGACTTATGAACAAAAAAAAATCAATGGTTACTCTCACATGAAACACATGAAATGGCGCATTTTAGCTGCAAAGATACCAAAAAGGAACTAAATAAAAAATCTAATTAACGTACATTTTTTTATGAATGCATATATTGGTCATCTTTGTTTGGTGCTAGGTGGTCATGGTTTTAGAAGTAAAAGGAAAAATAGCCAGCTTACCACCTGATGAGGAGACCAGGTATATAGTTATTCCACTTGTAGCTCAGCAACGGATCAGTACAAGAACCAAGTGCACATGGATGAGGAGAAAATAGGAAGCGCTTTCTTCTTAGTCATGAGTAAGAAGAAGGTGCTTGCCGAAATGCGCCTCCTTCACTTTTTTGCCAAAGCTGATACCTGGTGTGTGTAATTTTAGAACAGATATCTTTAATAAAATTTAAGTTTTTAATTTTTCCTACCAAGCTCACTGGTTTTCTTCCTATTTTCGCCATGATCTTAGAAGACAAGCTAGCGTATTGTTGGGGGCTTACAGGGACAGAAATGGTTGTTGGCACAATTTGTAGCAATGACTGTGGTGCTTCAGTGGGTCAATAGCTGGAATTGGGGTTTTATCCGATCCTGACTCTTATGCAGGAATGTGGCTGTCAATGATTGCCAGGCTTTTGCTCTCCGTTGTGAGGGCACTACCATTGATTTACACTATCATAAAGAAACTACACCTCACTTATTATGTACTTACATATATATCATTTTCAGTTAAGCGGTTAAAGTCAGTCAATTAATTTTTCTAAGGTTACACTTGAAAAAAAACATAATACCTCAAAGAAATGTAATATAGATCTGGATTTAAAAGAAAGAAAAAAAAACACAGGAGGAACTGCAAAATGCTGTCTGATTTTCTAATTACTATTGAAGAATACGCCTGTGTTTAAACTCTCCAGCTTCTGTCTTTGAGTCAGCTGCGCCTCACGCTGGGTTTCATACATAAAACATTAAACACATATGGCATCTTGTGGTTGCAGGGTCTCCGGAGAGAATAGCCATGCTGCTCTTTTACAGTGTGCAAAAATTGCAGGAGAAAAGTAAAAACAGAATAAATACATGGAATTTGGAGAATAAGAAGGAAAAGTTAAACTCATCAGAAAATGTATATCTTTATTTATTTTTTTTGAAGATTTTTGTACAAAATATTAATGAAACAAGGTGCATGTATCTGTTCACAAGGATAATAAAATATTCTTAATAATGCAAATCAACTGCTATTCATGAATTGATGATTCAGCATCTTCCATATTGCGGGGTTTACATTTCTATAAAAGGGGAGGATGACCCATAAATATAGCATTCTGGACAATCAAAAATTCTGAAATGCAATTATGACAAACTGATATGATTGGATATGGTCTTTATATTTCCTCCATTGACGCAATCACTGCATGATTTGTTAACCTATGAGGAATGGGGAACGAACACCTTTTCTTCTTTTGGCATCACTGCTGCAGTAGGAAGGTGCCTGTGACTACTTAGGGTATAGTATGGATGGAAGAGTAGTCAGGAAAGCCGGGATCTGGTAATGGGTAGAGATGAGCGAGCCTCTAAAGGCTCGAGTTCTGTTCGGTTCGTCGAACGGAGGGCGCGTTCGAGTTCGGTTTGACGAACCGTTCGATGAACCTCTTGAACCCTATTGAAAACAATGGGAGGCAAACACAATCACATAAAAACACATAGAAAATATCTTCAAAAGGTGTCCAAAAGGTGACAAACAACTCACGACACACCACAAACACATGGGAAAGTAACAAGGACATATACTCATGCAAAAACAAAACAGCTGGATGAGGAAAAAGAGGAGGAGACACAGATATAGGCATGTCATGCCCTTCTAAAATCATGTAAAACACAGCAAGGGGACTCCAAGCAGAGTCTCCCTTTTTTCCAAAAATTGGGCCCCACAGACACTCCTTCAGTGGCATCACTTGTGCCCCAGGTGCAAACTTGACAGGTAGATTTGCATGAAGCACATTCCAAAATACACCAGCCTTTACTCTCCCCAGGATGACACAGGGGTAGTAAAGTCCTTGCGGATCCATGACTTGTTCATCTTGATGAACGTTAGTCTGTCCACACTGTCACTGGACACACGCGTGCGCTTATCTGTCAGCACACACCCAGCAGTACCTAAGACACGTTCCGAGACAACGCTGGCTGCGGGACACGACAAGATCTCCAAGGCGTAAGTGGCGAGCTCATTTTTCAAGATTGGAAGCCCAAAATGAGCAAGGCTCCAGTTGCAAAGTCATGGCATCGATGTTCATTTGGAGATACTCCTGTATCATCCTCTCCAGCTGTTGACTATGTGTCAAACTTCTTGTCTCTTGTGGCCTTGCATTGGATGGTCTAAAAAAATTATGAAACAATTCCATAAAATTGCTGTTACCAGCACCAGATACGGTGTTGTTGGTACGGTTTGACTGATAATGACGAGACAGTCCCATGTTTGTCAAGTAACAACTGGGAGATTCACTGTGTGTGCCACTGGTGTTTGGTGGAAAAGCCGAGCTAAGATTGAGTAACAGCTTCTGCTGATACTCCTGCATACGTGCGTCCCTTTCTATGGCTGGAATTATTTCTCCAAATTTGGACTTCTACCGGGGATCTAATAGTGTGCCAACCCAGTGGTCATCATCACTTCTAATTTTGACAATCCGAGGGTCATGTTGGAGGTAGTGCAGGAAGAAGGCGCCCATGTGTCTTGCGCATCCATGCAGACCAAGTCCTCTCTGTGTTTGTGGCGGTGAGGTAATAACCGTGCTTTCTTCCTCTGACATCTCCCCCCAACCTTGTTCAACCGAAATTTGACCAAGGTCTCCCTCATCTGCTCAGTCTTCCATGTCCATCGAGAGTTCGTCCTCCATTTCTTCCTGGGCTCTTGCACCTTCCTCAACATTTCGGCTGCTACCATGTGCCCTTGTTAATCTCTCTCCCCCACCGTCCCATGCCTGCCGCCTTGGTGATTCTGAACGTCTGGACCTTGTAGATGTTGGTATCCCTTGCGCATATGAATCCTCCTATACTTCCTCCCCTTCCTCTTGTCCCACCACCTGACTCCGAATACTGTTTAGCGTGTGCTCCAGCATAAAAATGACTAGACTTGTCATGCTGATAATGGCATTTTCAATGCTAAACATATTCGTCGCCATGTTGAAACTGTGCAGAAGGGAGCATAGGTCCTTGATCTGAGACCAGTCCAGCAGCGTAATCTGCCCCACCTCCGCATCTCGTTGGCCCAGGCTATATGTCATAACGTATTGCACCAGGGCTCGGCGGTGCTGCCACAGTCAATGCAACATGTGGAGAGTCGAATTCCAGCGTGTCGGCACATCGCATTTCAGGCGATAAACCGGCAGGTCGAAAGACTTCTGGAGCGATGTAAGTCGGTCAGCTGCGGCGGTTGAACGGCGGAAGTGAGCAGAGAGTGATCGTGCCCTGTGCAGAAGCCCATCTAGGCCGGGATAGT
This sequence comes from Anomaloglossus baeobatrachus, assembly GCF_048569485.1. Taxonomy (NCBI): domain Eukaryota; kingdom Metazoa; phylum Chordata; class Amphibia; order Anura; family Aromobatidae; genus Anomaloglossus; species Anomaloglossus baeobatrachus. The sequence continues at coordinate 816,036,613 of NC_134353.1, read as the reverse complement.
GGGTTAAAAATTGTTGGACAACAAGGTTCAACACGTGAGCAATACAAGGCACGTGTGTCACCTTGCCCCGACGAAGGGCCGCACCCAGTTTTGCAGCATTGTCGCACACGGCCTTCCCTGGCTGCAGGTTGAGTGGAGACAACCATTTACGAAACTCGCTCGCAAGAGCCGACCACAACCGCTCCGCTGTGTGACTCTTATTTCCAAGACATTTCAAGGTAAAGACCGCCTGATGCAATTGAGCTCTGCTGCCAGCATAGTAAGGAGGTATGCGGGATTCCTTGTGCGCAGTTACAATGCGGGTGGCCTGACCAGGCAGGCTTGGGGCGGAGGTGGAGGACCCAGACGAGGTTGAGGAGGCAGAAGCAGTGGAGGAACTTCTACATACAGAGGATTGACGCACAAGTCGTGAGGACGGCAAGACTTGTTCAGCAGACCCTTCTCCATCTCTCACCATAGTTACCCAGTGCCCAGTCAGCGACATGTAACACCCCTGTCCATCCTTACTGGTCCAAGTATCGGTGGTGAAATGCACCCGGTCACACACTGAGTTTCTCAAGGAAGCGGTGATGTTCTGTGCGACATGCTGGTGTAGCGCAGGCACACCTTTCTTGGAGAAGTAGTGGTGACTGGGCATCTGGTACTGGGGCACTGTGACTGACATAAGGTCTCGAAAATCCTCTGTGTCCACCAGGCGGAAGGGCAGCATTTCGGTAGTCAAGAGCTTACAGAGGGTGAAAGTCAACCTCTTAGCTTTGTCATGGCTCAGAGGAAATGGCCTTTCATTGGTGCACATCTGAGGGACCGAGATCTGGCTGGTGTTTGGAGACGGTGTGGAGTAGGGTGTCCCTGGAAAACTGCAGGTCTGTGAGGAAAGTGCAGGCGGAGACATGATGTTGCCTTCATCCAAAGTTGGTGCTCTTGTTGTCTGAGAGAGCTGTACACCAGCACTTTTTTCACCTTCCAAACCAACTGATGACTTGCCAAGGAAACTGCATGTTGCGGTTAAAAAGGTGGAAGGTCTGCGTGGAAAAACATGTGTGACAGCTGTCCCCACAGTCATAGAGGATGAAGAGCACGCGGATGCACTTGAAGGGGCAGACGGTGGTTGGCCCACTCCGCTAGCCCGCATTGTATAACGGTGAGCTTCCCACTGGGACTTATGCTTGTTATTCATGTGACGATTCATGGAAGAAGTTGTCAAACTGGTGAGGTTTTGGCCTCTACTTATAGATTGGCAACAAATCTTACAGATCACATGATTTGGGAGATCCTTTGCGATGTCAAAAAAGGAGCAGAGCAGAGCAGGAGCAGAGCCACCACGACTTGTGCTCAGAGGCAGAGTTGTGGATGAGGATTAAGTTGTTGACGTGCTTCCAGTACTCAGACTCTGTCCAGGAAGGCACAAGGTAATTTCGTCGTCATTCGCATCCTCCTCCACCACCTCTGGTGACCTCTTTGAGTGCCTGACTGTGGGTTGACAGTAAGTGGGATTTAGAACTCCATCATCAAGCGTTGTGTTTGCACTCGCCTCGCCCTCAGACCTAACCTCTTCCTGCCCTGACTGAATGGTTAAGTTGTCATCCCAATCAGGTATCTGCGTCTCATCGTCATCAGTATGTTCCTCATTGTCTCCACCAACAGGTGTTACAGTTTGGGAAGAAGGGTCTACATTATGCTCATAAACTTGGTCATCAGAGCCTGAATCTGAGTCACAATGCTTCTGTGCATCACTGCAGACCATTTCCTGGTCTGTACTTACTGTAGCTTGGGAGCAGACCTCTGATTCCCAGGGTATAGTGTGACTGAACAGCTCTGCAGACTCAGCCATCTCTGTTACACCATACTTTGCAGGGCGAGTGGAGACTTGAGAGCTGGTAGAAAGCAAGTGCGATTGGGGTGACAACTCAGAGGACTGTTGTTTTTTGGATTTTGAAGTTGAGGTGGAGGAGAGGCCACTTGTTGGAGCACTTGAGATCCATTCTAGCATGTTCTTTTTTTGTTCATCATCCACCTTTGTTACAGTTGTTCGGTTCCGTAAAAAAGGTAGCACATCTGATTGTCCACGGAAAGTTGTAGACATCTTACTTTTGCTGGAAGATGGCCTTTCTTCAGCAGATGTTAATGTAGCTTTCCCACTTACCCCACGGACACAAACTTTTTTTCCTTTTCCAACACACCTGTTCCCCTTTCCACCAGCATCTGTCCTTTTGCCACTCATTTTGTTAGCAACAAGATTAGACACTTAAAATGTGGTAGCAAAAATGCAGAGGTGGTCTACAATGTAGAGGTAGTCTAGCTTTATTGACAGCTGAAGAACCAACACTGACTATCCCAGTCAATTTTAGTATGCCCCTAACAGTGGCAGCACAGTTTGCAATTAGAATTGCGTAGCAAAAATGGACAGGTGTGTACCATGCACATGTGCTGTACCTTGATTGCCAGCAAAGGAACACTAAGGTAGTATCCCAGTCAATTTTAGTATGCCCCTAAAACTGGCAGTAAAATTTACAATTAGAATTGTGTAGCATAAATGGAAAGGTGTGTACATTGCACAGGTGCTGTACCATGATTGCCAGCAAAGGAAGACTAAGGTAGTATCCCGGTCAATTTTAGTATGCTCCTAACAGTAGCAGCACAGTTTGCAATTAGAATTGCATAGCAAAAATGGACAGGTGTGTACCATGCACAGGTGCTGTACCATGATTGCCAGCAAAGGAACACTAAGGTAGTATTCTAGACACTTTTGGGATGGCAGAAAAAGTGTCAGCTCTTTGGACAAATAAAATATCGTGGCAAAAATGGTCAGGTGGTTACAATGCCCGGGTGCTGTGGGTCAGTGGACAAGACAGGAACACTAAGTTAGTATTCCAGACACTTTTAGGATGGCATAAAAAGTGTCAGCTCTTTGGGCAAATAAAATAGCATGGCAAAAATGGGCAGGTGGGTAGAATGCACAGATGCTGTGGGTCAGTGGACAGCAAAGGAACACTAACTTAGCATTCCAGACACTTTTAGGATGGCACAAAAAGTGTCAGCTCTTTGGGCAAATAAAATAGCGTGGCAAAAATGGGCAGGTGGGTACAATGCCCAGGTGCGGGGGTCAGTGGACAGCAGAGGAACACCAACTTAGTATTCCAGACACTTTTAGGATGGCACAAAAAGTGTCAGCTCTTTGGGCAAATAAAATAGCGTGGCAAAAATGGGCAGGTGGGTACAATGCCCGGGTGCTGTGGGTCAGTGGACAGCAAAGCAACACTAAATTTGTATTCCAGACACTTTTAGGATAGCACAAAAAGTGTCAGCTCTATGGGCAAATAAAATAGCATGGCAACAATGGGCAGGTGGGTACAATGCACAGGTGCTGTGGGTCAGTGGACAAGACAGGAACACTAAGTTAGTATTCCAGACACTTTTAGGATGCCACAAAAAGTGTCAGCTCTTTGGGCAAATAAAATAGCGTGGCAAAAATGGGCAGGTGGGTACAATGCAGGGGTGCTGTGGGTCAGTGGACAGCAAAGGAACACTAAGTTAAAATTCCAGACACTTTTAGGATGGCACAAAAAGTGTCAGCTCTTTGGGCAAATAAAATAGCGTGGCAAAAATGGGCAGGTGGGTACAATGCCCGGGTGCTGTGGGTCAGTGGACAGCAAAGGAACACTAAGTTAAAATTCCAGACACTTTTAGGATGGCACAAAAAGTGTCAGCTCTTTGGGCAAATAAAATAGCGTGGCAAAAATGGGCAGGTGGGTACAATGCCCGGGTGCTGTGGGTCAGTGGACAGCAAAGGAACACTAACTTAGTATTCCAGACACTTTTAGGATGGCACAAAAAGTGTCAGCTCTTTGGGTAAATAAAATAGCGTGGCAAAAATGGGCAGGTGGGTACAATGCCCGGGTGCTGTGGGTCAGTGGACAGCAAAGGAACTCTAACTTAGTATTCCAGACACTTTTAAGATGGCACAAAAAGTGTCAGCTCTTTGGGCAAATAAAATAGCGTGGCAAAAATGGGCAGGTGGGTACAATGCACGGATGCTGTGGGTCAGTGGACAGGAAAAGAACACTAAGTTAGTATTCCAGACACTTTTAGGATGGCACAAAAAGTGTCAGCTCTTTGGGCAAATAAAATAGCGTGGCAAAAATGGGCAGGTGGTTAGAATGCAGGGGTGCTGTGGGTCAGTGGACAGCAAAGGAAGACTAACTTCGTATTCCAGACACTTTTAGGATGCCACAAAAAGTGTCAGCTCTTTGGGCAAATAAAATAGCATGGCAACAATGGGCAGGTGGGTGCAATGCACAGGTGCTGTGGGTCAGTGGACAAGACAGGAACACTAAGTTAGTATTCCAGACACTTTTAGGATGCCACAAAAAGTGTCAGCTCTTTCGGCAAATAAAATAGCGTGGCAAAAATGGGCAGGTGGGTACAATGCCCGGGTGCGGGGGTCAGTGGACAGCAAAGGAACACCAACTTAGTATTCCAGACACTTTTAGGATGGCACAAAAAGTGTCAGCTCTTTGGGCAAATAAAATAGCGTGGCAAAAATGGGCAGGTGGGTTCAATGCACGGATGCTGTGGGTCAGTGGACAGGAAAAGAACACTAAGTTAGTATTCCAGACACTTTTAGGATGGCACAAAAAGCTTCAGCTCTTTGGGCAAATAAAATAGCGTGGCAATAATGGGCAGGTGGGTAGAATGCAGGGGTGCTGTGGGTCAGTGGACAGCAAAGGAAGACTAACTTCGTATTCCAGACACTTTTAGGATGCCACAAAAAGTGTCAGCTCTTTGGGCAAATAAAATAGCATGGCAACAATGGGCAGGTGGGTACAATGCACAGGTGCTGTGGGTCAGTGGACAAGACAGGAACACTAAGTTAGTATTCCAGACACTTTTAGGATGCCACAAAAAGTGTCAGCTCTTTGGGCAAATAAAATAGCGTGACAAAATTGGGCAGGTGGGTACAATGCCCGGGTGCTTTGGGTCAGTGGACAGCAAAGGAACACTAAGTTAAAATTCCAGACACTTTTAGGATGGCACAAAAAGTGTCAGCTCTTTGGGCAAATAAAATAGCGTGGCAAAAATGGGCAGGTGGGTACAATGCCCGGGTGCTGTGGGTCAGTGGACAGCAAAGGAACACTAAGTTAGTATTCCAGACACTTTTAGGATGGCACAAAAAGTGTCAGCTCTTTGGGCAAATAAAATAGCGTGGCAAAAATGGGCAGGTGGGTAGAATGCAGGGGTGCTGTGGGTCAGTGGACAGCAAAGGAAGACTAACTTCGTATTCCAGACACTTTTAGGATGCCACAAAAAGTGTCAGCTCTTTGGGCAAATAAAATAGCATGGCAACAATGGGCAGGTGGGTACAATGCACAGGTGCTGTGGGTCAGTGGACAGCAAAGGAAGCCTCACTTTCTATTCCTTGCTAATGAAAAAATACACCAAGGAATTTCCTGAGTTGAGGTAGCCAGACTCTGTTATCTAAAGCCCTACATAGCATTTGCACGGACCTGCCTAGCAGCTATGGCTATGAACGCCTGTAAATTAGCCCTGAAAAGTGCTGAAATAACCAGCAGTCCCTAATCCCTAAAGTGCTGTGTAGATTGCACTGTATCTCTATAGCGCACACAGCAGGAGCAGCAGCAGCAGCATGAGCGGTGACTGTCACCCACACGCAGAAGACAGAAAATGGCGGCGAAGGGGAAAATGGCTGTATCTTATAAGGCAAGGACATGTGACATGCACAGCCTATGACACATGCCCTTGCTTGTCTGGCAAAAATCCACTTAGCTGAGTGTGTGTCTGTGATTGGCTGACATCCTGGCCCGACCCACTGCACGCGCGGTTAGGGGGGAAAAAAAAAATGTCGATCGGCATTTTCTCAGCACTCAGCAGCAGCACAGATCTAAACCCCGTCCCCCCCAGCACACTATATGCTGAAATTTGGTAATAGCGTGATTCACAGTGAGTCACACTATTACAGTAAAAAGCCAGCTAGTAACTAGCTAGGCTTTTGGTGATCGAACCATTTGCGAACGTAACTCGAACTGTTGAGCTTTTAGCAAAAAGCTCGAGTTCGAGCTCGATCTCGAACACCCCCCAAAATCACTTGAACATGAAATTGGCGAACCTCAAGCCTCGAACATCGCTCAACTCTAGTAATGGGAGGACATGTATGAGCACAAGTAATAAACAGGGGAGTAGTCAGGTCAATATCCGAGATTCAGAAATCCAGGAGAGCACGTAATAAGTTAAACGAGCAAGCAGAGATGTGCTCAAGTAATGGTCCGAGGACAAAAGGAAGGAGGACACGACAGGAACAGGGATCGAGCATTGAGGAGTCAAATAATTGTCTGAGGTCAGAAAACTAGGATCAGAACACTAGCAGAAACACAAGCCAACAGCACAACTGAAGAACCAGAGAGTACAACTGGCAAGGTTTTGGGAGTGCATGCTCAGTAAAGATGCCTGAGCAATTACCAGGAATGTGGAACACCTGAGTAATCCACACCAATATGGAATCTTGCGCTGTCAAAAAAACTGCTACCTCAGTAACTCAGTAAAGTGCAGCAGAGCACTTCCAAAGGCAAGATGCTCTGCACAAAGCAATTGTTTCACTGCCAGGTCTGTAATCCAGTAAAACGCAGCAGCGCATCTTCATGTCTGCAAGATGCTCTGCACAGATGAATAGTGTCAGTGCCCTATTGTTATCTGGTATTTTACCTGCAGTTGGATGCATGATGGCGGTTTGGCCAAGGCTGTAAAAACATTATTTTTGCTTTCTAATTATTGTCCAGCATGGCTATATCAAGTAATAGTGGATCATATCTTCAAGGCAGCAGTATAATAGTCTATTCCTTTAAGAGTAATAACACATTACATGGTGATAGTTCCAATAGTGCAACCATAGAAAAATATGCATTTATCACTAAAAAATAGTGAATAACATATTTTTCCTTTAATAACATACCTTTTTGACTACAGAAAGTTATAATACAGTTAACAATGACCTTATATTGCAGGCTACATTAGCAAATCTCGCTTTAAACACATGACTGGGATTTTATATAAAGGTGGAAGGTACAACACATTATAATTGCAGCATCAGAATCATCACCACCATATCCTTAAGGGTTCAATCACATTACCATAAAGCATCCGATGCGAGTACATTGGATACAATACACTGCGTGCAGAATTATTAGGCAAATGAGTATTTTGATCACATGATACTTTTTATACATGTTGTCCTACTCCAAGCTGTATAGGCTTGAGAGCCAACTACCAATTAAGTAAATCAGATAATGTGCATCTCTGTAATTAGGAGGGGTGTTGTGTAATCACATCAACACCCTATATAAGGGGTGCTTAATTATTAGGCAACTTCCTTTCCTTTGGCAAATTGGGTCAGAAGAGAGATTTGACAGGCTCTGAAAAATCAAAAATTGTGAGATGTCTTGCAGAGGGATGCAGCAGTCTTGAATTCACCAAACTTTTGAAGCATGATCACCGAACAATCAAGCGTTTCATGGTAAATAGCCAACAGGGTCGCAGGAAGCGTGTTGGGCAAAAAAGGCGCAAAATAACTGCCCATGAACTGAGGAAAATCAAGCGTGAAGCTGCCAAGATGCCATTTGCCACCAGTTTGGCCATATTTCAGAGCTGCATATTTCAGGGACATGGCCAAGGTAAGGAAGGCTGAAAAATTACAACCTTTGAACAAGAAACATAAGATAAAACGTTAAGACTGGGACAAGATATCTTAAGACTGATTTATCAAAGGTTTTATGGTCGGATGAAATGAGAGTGACTCTTGATGGGCCAGATGGATGGGTCAGAGGCTGGATCAGCAAAGGGTAGAGAGCTCCACTCTGACTCAGATGCCAGCAAGGTGCAGGTGGGGTACTGGAATGGGCTGGTATCATCAAAGATGAACTTGTGGAACATTTTCAGGTTGAGGATGCAGTGAAGCTCAACTCCCAGACCTACTGCCAGTTTCTGGAAGACAACTTATTCAACCAGTGGTACAGGAAGAAGTTGGTATCGTTCAAGAAAAACATGAGTTTCATGCAGGACAATGCTCCATCACATGCATCCAACTACTCCACAGTGTGGCTGGCCAGTAGAGGTCTAAAAGATGAAAAAATAATGACATGGCCCCCTTGTTCACCTGATCTGAACCCCATAGAGAACCTGTGGTCCCTCATAAAACGTAAGATCTACAGGGAGGGAAAACAGTACACCTCTCGTAACAGTGTCTGGAAGACTGTGGTGGCTGCTGCACGCAATGTTGATCATAAACAAATCAAGCAACTGACAGAATCTATGGATGGTAGGCTGTTGAGTGTCATCAGAAAGAAAGGTGGCTATATTGGTCACTAATTTTTTGGGGTTTTGGTTTTGCATGTCAGAAATGTGTATTTCTAAATTGTGTGCAGTTATATTGATTTACCTGGTGAAAATAAACAAGTGAGATGGGAATATATTTGGTTTTTATTGTTACCTAATAATTCTGCACAGTAATAGTTACCTGCAAAAACAGATATCCTCCTAAGATAGCCAAATCTAAAACAAAACCCACTCCAACTTCCAAAAATATTAAGCTTTGATATTTATGAGTCTTTTGGGTTGATTGAGAACATCGTTGTTGATCAATAATAAAAACAATTCTCTAAAATGCAACCTGCCTAATAATTCTGCACACAATGTGTATATTAATGACGCTCAGCTCAAAATCTGCTGTGAGCATGAGTCGAGTGTCATTATACTATGATCCAATTCTCTCACGTGCATGAATCATAATATAGATGGATTAATCTCTCCATCTTTTCTATTGTCTGTCACTGCGTATATTGGACTGTACTGATGGCATCAGTACAGTGCAATGTTTCACACTCAACCACAGACTTGTATTGGTGTGCGTGATCTGAGCTACGCTGCCAAAAGCAGCATGCTGTAATTTTTTTCATGCAGAATTAGCATGAGAAAAAAAATTGCCGATCTGGATGCATCATTGATTAACATTGGGTAGAGTGCAATGTGAGATTTTCTTGCATTGTACTCCTCCATTTTATACGCCAGTGTGAGCGTACCCTAAAGTGTGCATCAGTAAGCCAAAGTCTACTGATCAGGTAGATGCAGTCACACTGCCTACTATCTTAGGCCTTTTCACATGTCCTTAATATCAGCCTCCAGCCTTCTTTCTTACCTTTGCTTGTTATAAAAAATGGGGGAGACACCATGTTGTTTTTTTCATTCATTTATTTATTTATTTATTTGGTTAATAGCTGTAAAATCTATATAGGTGTCTATCTATTAGCTTTCTATATCTCTATCCATCTATCTGTCTATCTTCAGCAGCATGTGTTTTTTTTCTGGTACGTGTCACATGTATGTCATCTGTGTGCTGTACGTTTTTTCATCCATGCTGCCGGTAAAAAAACAGACATGTTTCCATGTTGATTACACAGACTTGTGTATGGTTCACAAGGATACACGGTCCATGTGAAAACACGGAGTTGTGAAGATCCCCATAGATTTCAATTAGTATGTTTGTGAACGTGTCTCCAGTGCATGTGAAAACGGACACCCCACATCCTGGAGACATGGAGGTGTGAAGGGAGTGTTCGTTAAAGTGCCTTGAAAGAGAAGTCATCCCCCGTAAACTTTTCATCTTTTTTCACATTACACACACCAACTTAACCCCTTTACAACCAAGGACGTAACTGTAGGTGCTTGGTTGTATCTTAATAATCGCTGTTAGTTCCTGCAGTCAGCTGGCAGTGATCCCTGCACATGTCTGCTAATTTGAATAGCCGACATGTAGGGCTAACAGGCGTGGGTGGATCTGCGATCCACCCACGCCTGATTGCCCCTTAGATCGCCCTGTCAAAATGTGAGAGCGTGATTTAAATGGCCACGGCAGGGATCGCGTTGTTCCCCGCAGCAATCGGAGGCCCTTTAACGCAATCACGGGGAGCCAATGGTTGCCATGGTAGCAACGGGTCCTGTGATGCCTCCTGTAGTAGTTCCTGTAAGAGCTGACAGAGCGGCAGCTTTTAAAGGAACAGTGCATTTTTGCCGACCATAGCTGTGCAGCTCTGATCAACAGAAATGCACAAGCAATCAGACTGCTGATCCAGAAAGTCCTTTAGGGGACTAGTAAAATAAATAAAAAATAGTTTTTAAAAATATGAAAAAATAAAAACAATCTAAAAGTTCAAATCACCCCCCATTCACCCCATTGAAAATAAAACAGTTAAAATAAATAGAAAATATACACACATTAGTATCGCCGCATTCAGAAATTCCCAATTTATCAAAATATGAAATCAATTAATCTGATCAGTACTCGGCGTGGTGAGAAAAAAAAATTCTAAAAGGCAAAATTATGTTTTTTGTTTGCTACAAAAAATTTTTAAAATGCAATAACAGGTGATCAAAACATAGCATCTGCACAAAAATTCTTTTTTTGGACAAACCTGATTTTTTTTAACGCTTTCTATAAAAGTAAAAGTATACATGTTTGGTATCTATCAACTCATGCCGATGTGAGGCATCATACTGACACATTAGTTTTACCATATAGTGAACATGGTGAATAAAATATCCCAAAAAACAATCGTGCAATTGTACTTTTTTGTAATTTCACCGCACTTGGAATTTTTTTCACGTGTTCCAGTACACTATACACTGTGTGCTGAATTATTAGGCAAGTTGTATTTTAGAGAATTTTTTTTTTATTATTGATCAACAACTATGTTCTCAATCAACCCAAAAGACTTTGGAAGTTGGAGTGGGTTATTTTAGATTAAATCTTAGGCCTCTGCCACACATACGTGAAAATCACGCACGTGCTGCGAGACACGTATTTTCCCTGCGTGTTGCGTTTGGTAAGTACGTGTCTCCGGTACGTGCGGGCCACGTGTGTTCTACGTGTCTTATCCGTGATAACACACGGAGAACCGGTAATTTGCATACTCACGTGGTCCTTGCTGCTGTCCAGGGTACTGATCTTTGGTCTCCAGCCCTGCCGACTCCCCGCTGCTGCTGCTTCCGGCCGCAGTGAAGTGAATATTAAATGAGCATAATGAGTGCCGGTCGGCAGCAAGTGACAGCAGCGGCAGAGACAGGAGGGCAGGAGAAGGTGAGTAAAGATTTGTTATTTTTTTCTCTGACACGTTAGTTTTCTCCGGCGCATGTCACACGAGACCGCATGCACACTACATTTGTGTGGTACGAGTGCAGGACCGTGTCACACCCGTGATGCCGGAGAGAAACAGACATGTAAGCGTGAGAAAAACACGGACACATGTAAGTACGGAACAGACACACTTACGTGTGTCCAAACCATTAGGAATACATAGGTCCACGTGTGTACGTATCTCCGGTACTTGAGAAAACTGTCAAACACGTACCGGAGGCACGAACGTGTGACAGAGGCCTGAGGAGGATATCTGTTTGTGCAGGTAACTAATACCGTGCAGAATTATTAGGCAACTTAATAAAAACCAAATATATTCCCATCTCACTTGTTTATTTTCACCAGGTAAACCAATATAGCTGCACAAAATTTAGAAATAAACATATCTGACATGCAAAAACAAAACCCAAAAAAATTAGTGACCATTATAGCCACCTTTTTTTATGATGACACTCAACAGCCTAAAGGGTGCTTTACACGCTGCGACATCGTAACGATATATCGTCGGGGTCATGTTGCTAGTGACGCACATCTAGCGCCGTTAACGACATCGCAGCGTGTGACACCAAGGAGCGACGATCAACGATCGCAAAAACGTCAAAAATCGTTGATCGTTCACACGTCGCTCCTTTCCATAATATCGTTGCTGCTGCAGGTACGATGTTGATCATCGGTCCTGCGGCATCACACGTCGCTGTGTGTGACACCGCAGGAACGACGAACATCTCCTTATCTGCGTCCACCGGCAATGAGGAAGGAAGGAGGTGGGCGGCATATTCCGGACGCTCATCTCCGCCCCTCCTCTGCTATTGGGCGGCCGCTTAGTGACGCCGCACTGACGTCGCTATGAGGACGAACGCACCTCCCCCTTGAAGGAGGGATTGTTCGGCGGTCACAGCAACGTCGCTGACCAGGTATGTGCGTGTGACGCTGCCGTAGCGATAATATTCGCTACATCAGCGATCACCAAATGTCGCACGAACGACGAGGGCGGGTGCTATCGCGCACAACATCGCTAGCTATCGCTAGCGATGTCGCAGCATGTAAAGCATCCTTACCATCCATAGATTCTGTCAGTTGCTTGATCTGTATGTGATCAACATTGCGTGCAGCAGCCACCACAGCCTCCCAGACACTGTTCCGAGAGGTGTACTTTTTGCCCTCCCTGTAGATCTTACATTTTATGAGGGACCACAGGTTCTCTGTGGGGTTCAGATCAGGTGAACAAGGGGGCCATGTGATTGGTTTTTCATCTTTTAGACCTTTACTGGCCAACCACGCTGTGGAGTAGTTGGATGGAGCATTGCCCTGCATGAAAATATGTTTTTCCTGAACGATACCGATTTCTTCCTGCACCACTGCTTGAAGAAATTGTCTTCCAGAAACTGGCAGTAGGTCTGGGAGTTGAGCTTCACTGCATCCTCAACCCAAAAAGGTCCCACAAGTTCATCTTTGATGATACCAGCCCATACCAGTACCCCACCTCCACCTTGCTGGCATCTGAGTCGGAATGGAGCTCTCTGCCCTTTACTGATCCAGCCTTTGGCCCATCCATCTGGCCCATCAAGAGTCATTCTCATTTCATCAGTCCATAAAACCTTTGAAAAAATCAGTCTTAAGATATTTATTGCCCAGTTTTGACATTTAATCTTATGTTTCTTGTTCGAAGGTGGTTGTTTTTCAGCCTTCCTTACGTTGGCCATGTCCCCGAGTATGGCACACCTTGTGTTTTTTGATACTCCAGTAACGTTGTAGCTCTGAAATATGGCCAAACTGGTGGCAAATGGCATCTTGGCAGCTTCACGCTTGATTTTCCTCAATTCATGGGCAGTTATTTTGCGCCTTATTTGCCCAACACGTTTCTTGTGACCCTGTTGGCTATTTGCCATGAAACACTTGATTGGTTGGTGATCACGCTTCAAATGTTTGGCAACTTCAAGACTGCTGCACCCCTCTGCAAGACATCTCACAATTTTGGACTTTTCAGAGCTCGTCAAATCTCTCTTCTGACCTATTTTGCCAAAGGAAAGGAAGTTGCCTAATAATTAAGCACACCTTATATAGGGTGTTGATGTCATTACACCGTACCCCTCCTCATTACAGAGATGCACATCACCTGATTTACTTAATTGGTAGTTGGCTCTCAAGCCTATACAGCTTGGAGTAGGACAATATGTATAAAAAGTATCATGTGATCAAAATACTCATTTGTCTAATAATTCTGCACACAGTGTATGGAAAAATGATGGTTTAATTCAAAAGTACAAATCCAATTCAGCCAAATAGATAATTGATTTTCAATAAAATATAACTTTTAATCCTAAAATTAAAATGGGGTACCCTAATGACATAGAACAATACAACATATATGGACAAAACACGCAGTTGTGGACTCTAGAACACCTAGAAATATAATGATTGTCTCAACAGAGATCATACAAAAAGTCCACCTGAAACCTGAAAAAAGAATGCACAACATGGTATGACCTGCAAACCAATTCAACAGGAAAAAGGGGGTGCTGACTTATATATAAATTTCAACAATCTCACCAATAGTGTGTTCGTGCAAATGCTGTCTGGGAACAGTAGGGGGGGGCACAAACTGTTGCTGCCACACACAACCCCAGGTCACCAGTTAAAGTCGCCCTGTATTGCTCCTTCCTTCATTCAAAAGTACAAGAAATAAGCCCTCATATGGCAAGATTGATGGAAAAATAAAAACGTTACGGCTCTCGGAAGAAGGGGAGCAGAAAGCGAAAATTAATAACAGAAAATTGCCGAGGGTGAAGGCGTTAAATGTATTTTATTGGGATTTCATGTAATATACCAGCACAACATAACAAGTATTTGTGAGATGTAAAGAACATGATACATGGCTTTCTAATTATTTTAAAAACATAAATCTTAAAATTGTGATTTTAATTTTTATTAAGCCCTCCTTAGTGAATACATTGTAGGACCACCTTTTGCTGCAATTACTGCTGCAAGTATTTTGGGGTCTGTCTCTACCAGCTTTGCACATCTGGAGGCTGAAGTGTCCACTCATTGTACTTTGAAGGATAGCTCTAGCTCAGTGGGATTGGAAGGAGACTAGTGATGAGCGAGCATGCTTGTCACTACTCGGTACTCGCACGAGTATCGCTGTACTCGGGCTGCTCGGCGGGGACCGAGTAATCTCGCGATACTCGTGCTGTACTCGTGGTCTTCATTTCTGCATGTTGGCGCTCTTTTGAGAGCCAGCCCTCATGCAGGGATTGGCTGGCAGACCACTGCAATGCCACAGCCCTGTTAGTTGTGGAATTGCAGTGATTGGCCGGCCTGCACAGCGTGACCGAGCCTTTATATCGGCCGGCGCGCTGTGCTGTGCTCACAGCTATCCAGACTGTCAGTGCAGGGAGAGTGTCGCTGATTCAGGGAAAGCTTTGCGGCCCTTTATAGCTTTTTCAGTTGCAGGGCTGCAAACAGTGTGACCAAAAGTCCTTCTCAGGACTATTCTAGTTGTATACAGGCAGGCAGGGTATAGCCAGGTCGGAGTACAGTAGCAGAGTCCTTCTCAGGACTATTGTTGCTATATACAGGCAGGGTATAGCCAGGTCTGAATACAGGCTAGTGACCAAAAGAGTCCTTGTCAGGACTATTGTACCAGTATACAGGCAGGCAGGCAGGCAGGGTAGTGGTGACCGTATACCAGCCTTCATCATATCTGGGGCTGGTGTACACAGTGTAAAACAGTCCAGATAGTGTCTGACTTGTCTGTAATTGTCGCTCCCCAAAAAAACCTGTTAGGTTCTTATTGCGTCCGTGCTTGGTTTTTAAAACCGCACGTGTGTGCCTGTTGGTGGCAGCGTACAGGTGCACTTGTGTGCAATTTCCACAAACTTTGATATAACGCACAAGTAGTGAATATACACGTCAGCAGTGCACAGCATTGCAAAATGCGCAAGGGCATTGGCAAGGAACAAGGAAGTGGACGTGATTGTGGTGCAGGCAGAGGCCGAGGTCGTGGGCAAGCTCTAATTTCGCCACAACAAAGGGCCACATCTAGTCGGTCGCACGTCCTGTCCCAAATTCTTGGGGACCGCAGCAGTACACCGCTCTTGAACCAAGACCAGTGTCAACAGGTTGTTAGTTGGATAGCAGATAATGCTTCCAGTCAGATTGGCACCACCACAAACACTCTGTCTTCCACACGGTCAAGTGTCAGTAGCCGTGATACTGCACCGCACATTTCTGAACCTGATCCTCCTTCCTACCACCAGGCTGAGTACACGTCCTCCTCGGACATTAATGATCCCACACTTGGACACTCGGAAGAGCTGTTCACGTTTCCATTCACACATTCTGGCCTCTCGCCAGCTCATATTGAAGTGGGTCATGAGGAGATCGTCTGTACAGATAGCCAAATATTTGAGCAGCCACGTTCTCACGAAGTTGGCAACGTGTCCCAACAAGTGGTGGACGATGATGAGACACAATTGTCAGCAAGTCAGGAGGAGGAGCAGGGTGCGGAAGAGGAAGACGACGTGGTGGATGATCCAGTAACTGACCCAACCTGGCAGGAGGATATGCAGAGCGAGGACAGCAGTGCACAGGGGGAGGGAGGCGTAGCATCACAACAGGCAGTAAGAAGCAGGGTGGTGGCCCCAGGCAGAAGTCAGGCAACCGTTCCCCGGAACAACACGACGACACAAGGTGCCTGTACAAATGTTAGGTCTTCCCGAGTCTGGCAGTTTTTTAAGTTGGATCCAGATGATTCAAAAAAGGCCATTTGCAACACCTGCCGTGCCAGCATCAGCAGGGGTACCAAAACTAGCAGCCTGACCACCACCAGCATGATCAGGCACATGTCAGCCAAGCACCCGACTTTGTGGGAAGTACAACAGAGTCGAGGAGCAGTGCTTGCTGATGTCACTGCTACGTCTTCGCTGGTTGTGCATGCGAGCCAATCCTCTGTCCATGCTGCCTGCGAACAAGCCTCCTCCACTCCTGCACCTGCAGTTGCCTACGCAGAAAGAACACCATCATCAAGCACGTCCTTGTCCCAGCGCAGCGTTCAGTTATCCATTCAGCAAACCTTTGAACGCAGGCGCAAATACACTGCCAACACCCCACATGCCACAGTTCTAAATGCTAACATTTCGTGACTGCTTGCGCTGGAAATGTTGCCTTTTAGGCTGGTGGAGACAGAAGCATTCCGCGACCTGATGGCGGCAGCTGTCCCACGTTACTCGGTCCCCAGCCGCCACTATTTCTCCCGGTGTGCCGTCCCCGCGTTGCATAACCACGTGTCACAAAACATCACACGTGCCCTGAACAACGCTGTATCACCCAAGGTCCACCTAACCACAGACACGTGGACAAGTGCTTGTGGGCAAGGCCGCTACATCTCGTTGACGGCACACTGGGTTAATATTGTGGAAGCTGGGACCCAGTCTGAGCGAGGGACGGAACACGTCCTTCCCACACCAAGGTTTGCAGGCCCTACCTCAGTCAGTGTTTCACCCACACTCTACAGCTCCGGAATGTCATGCTCTTCAGCCTCCTCCTCCTCCTGCGCATCCTCATCCACTGTGCCCTCCACACCAGTCACAAGCTGGAAGCACTGCAGCACTGCCTCGGCGAAGCGGCAACAGGCTGTGCTGAAGCTAATCTGCATAGGTGACAAACCCCACAATGCAGAAGAGCTGTGGACAGCTCTGAAACAGCAGGCAGATCACTGGCTCACACCTCTGAACCTAAAGCCAGGAAAGGTCGTGTGTGACAATGGCCGGAACCTGGTGGCGGCTTTGAGGCGAGGCCAGCTGACACATGTTCCATGCGTGGCCCATGTGCTCAACCTCGTGGTTCAGCGGTTTATAAAGTCATACCCAGAGCTGTCTGATCTGCTGGTAAAAGTTCGCCGCCTGTCTGCACATTTTCGAAAGTCACCTACTGCTTCAGCCGGCCTTGCCGGCTTTCAGCGCCGTTTGCATCTTCCGGCTCACAGACTGGTGTGTGATGTCCCCACGCGTTGGAATTCAACTCTGCACATGTTGGTCAGGATATGTGAGCAGAAGAGGGCAGTTGTTGAGTACCTGCATCACCTAAGCCGTCGGGAAATGGGTCAAACTCCACACATAACACCTGAGGAGTGGAGATGGATGTCAGACCTATGTACCATCCTCCAAAACTTTGAGGACTCCACCAAGATGGTGAGTGGTGATGACGCCATTATTAGCGTCACCATACCGCTACTCTGCCTTCTAAAACGGTCTCTGCTGAAAAACAAACATGATGCATTGCAGGCGGAGCGCGATGAGTTGCAGCAAGAAACAGTAGTGGGTGTGGGTGATAACGCACAGCCCAGCCTCGTCTCATCACAACGTGCAGTGGAGGACTATGACGAGGAGGAGGATGAAGACATGGAGCAACTCTCCGGCCAAATTGAGGATATGACATGCACACCAGTCATATCCTCGGTTCAGCGTGGCTGGCCAGAGGACAGGGTAGATGAGGAGGAGGAGGAGGAGGAGGAGGAGGAGGACAGCATGTTCAGTCATCTTGTTGGTCAGGCTACTGAAGTCCTGGCTGTTAAGAGTCTGGCGCACATGGCTGACTTTATGGTAAGCTGCCTGTCTCGTGACCCTCGCGTTAAGAACATCTTGGCCGACAATCATTATTGGTTGGTAACACTGTTAGACCCACGCTACAAGGAGAACTTTTTGTCTCTTATTCCCGTGGAGGAGAGGTCAACCAAAATGCAGCAGTTCCGGAAGGCCATACTCACGGAAGTAGGCAAAGCATTCCCCTCACAAAACGCTAGCGGCATAGGTCAGGAATCAGTGGACAACCGAGGCGTTCAGCCGAGAGAGGCACAAGTCCAATCCGCCAGAGGTAGGGGAACAGTCTTTAAGATGTGGGACAGTTTTCTCAGCCCCTCACGTACCACAGCCCCTGAGGTGCGGGGTAGTGCCACAAGAAATCCTAAGTTTGCCCAGATGCTGAAGGAGTACCTTGCAGATCGAACAACTGTACTCCGACATTCCTCTGTGCCTTACAATTATTGGGTATCCAAGCTGGACACGTGGCATGAATTGGCTCTCTACGCCTTGGAAGTCCTGGCCTGCCCTGCTGCTAGCGTTTTGTCAGAGCGTGTTTTTAGTGCCGCAGGTGGAATCATTACAGATAAACGCACCCGCCTGTCAACTGAAAATGCTGACAGGCTGACTCTGATCAAGATGAACAAGGGTTGGATTGGGCCAGACTTCACCACACCACCAGCAAATGAGAGCGGAATTTAAAGTTTGCCATGTACCTCCACTCACCCATGGGTACACACTTCTGGACTTTGGATAATCGCTGGACTGCTCCTCCTTCTCCTCATGCGCCACCATGATGATGACCGTTACAAATTGCAATACTTAGGCCTTTGTTTCAGGTATACCCCCAGTGGTAAATTTTTTCGCCCATTCTTTGCAGAATGGGCATTACAACGACAGGAGACCCGCTCCTTTGCAATGGGAACAATGTTTTGAGGCCCTCATGCACGTCTCTACCCAGGGACAACATGGAGCCTCCCAATTTTTGGCTGCCCTGCCTAAGGGCTATACTATAATACACCCACTTCCTTAAAATGGACACTTAATGTTTTGAGGCCCTCATGCACGTCTCTACCCAGGGACAACGTGGAGCCTCCCAATTTTTGGCTGCCCTGCCTAAGGGCTATACTATAATACACCCACTTCCTTAAAATGGACACTTAATGTTTTGAGGCCCTCATGCACGACTCTACCCAGGGACAACGTGGAGCCTCCCAATTTTTGGCTGCCCTGCCTAAGGGCTATACTATAATACACCCACTTCCTTAAAATGGACACTTAATGTTTTGAGGCCCTCATGCACGTCTCTACCCAGGGACAACGTGGAGCCTCCCAATTTTTGGCTGCCCTGCCTAAGGGCTATACTATAATACACCCACTTCCTTAAAATGGACACTTAATGTTTTGAGGCCCTCATGCACGTCTCTACCCATGGACAACATGGAGCCTCCCAATTTTTGGCTGCCCTGCCTAAGGGCTATACTATAATACACCCACTTCCTTAAAATGGACACTTAATGTTTTGAGGCCCTCATGCACGTCTCTACCCAGGGACAACGTGGAGCCTCCCAATTTTTGGCTGCCCTGCCTAAGGGCTATACTATAATACACCCACTTCCTTAAAATGGACACAATGTTTACAGGCCCTCATGCACGTCTCTATCCAGGGACAATGTGGAGCCTCCCAATTTTTGGCTGCCCTGGCAAAGGGCTATACTGAAATAGACCCACTTCCTTACAATGGGCACTTCAGGTTTACAGGCCCTCATGCACGTCTCTATCCAGGGACAATGTGGAGCCTCCCAATTTTTGGCTGCCCTGGCAAAGGGCTATACTGAAATAGACCCACTTCCTTACAATGGGCACTTCAGGTTTACAGGCCCTCATGCACGTCTCTATCCAGGGACAATGTGGAGCCTCCCAATTTTTGGCTGCCCTGGCAAAGGGCTATACTGAAATAGACCCACTTCCTTACAATGGGCACTTCAGGTTTACAGGCCCTCATGCACGTCTCTATCCAGGGACAATGTGGAGCCTCCCAATTTTTGGCTGCCCTGGCAAAGGGCTATACTGAAATAGACCCACTTCCTTACAATGGGCACTTCAGGTTTACAGGCCCTCATGCACGTCTCTATCCAGGGACAATGTGGAGCCTCCCAATTTTTGGCTGCCCTGGCAAAGGGCTATACTGAAATAGACCCACTTCCTTACAATGGGCACTTCAGGTTTACAGGCCATCATGCACGTCTCTATCCAGGGACAATGTGGAGCCTCCCAATTTTTGGCTGCCCTGGCAAAGGGCTATACTATAATACACCCACTTCCTTACAATGGGCACTTCAGGTTTACAGGCCCTCATGCACGTCTCTATTCAGGGACAATGTGGAGCCTCCCAATTTTTGGCTGCCCTGGCAAAGGGCTATACTGAAATAGACCCACTTCCTTACAATGGGCACTTCAGGTTTACAGGCCATCATGCACGTCTCTATCCAGGGACAATGTGGAGCCTCCCAATTTTTGGCTGCCCTGGCAAAGGGCTATACTGAAATAGACCCACTTCCTTACAATGGGCACTTCAGGTTTACAGGCCATCATGCACGTCTCTATCCAGGGACAATGTGGAGCCTCCCAATTTTTGGCTGCCCTGGCAAAGGGCTATACTATAATACACCCACTTCCTTACAATGGGCACTTCAGGTTTACAGGCCCTCATGCACGTCTCTATCCAGGGACAATGTGGAGCCTCCCAATTTTTGGCTGCCCTGGCAAAGGGCTATACTATAATACACCCACTTCCTTACAATGGGCACTTCAGGTTTACAGGCCCTCATGCACGTCTCTATCCAGGGACAATGTGGAGCCTCCCAATTTTTGGCTGCCCTGGCAAAGGGCTATACTGAAATAGACCCACTTCCTTACAATGGGCACTTCAGGTTTACAGGCCCTCATGCACGTCTCTATCCAGGGACAATGTGGAGCCTCCCAATTTTTGGCTGCCCTGGCAAAGGGCTATACTGAAATAGACCCACTTCCTTACAATGGGCACTTCAGGTTTACAGGCCATCATGCACGTCTCTATCCAGGGACAATGTGGAGCCTCCCAATTTTTGGCTGCCCTGGCAAAGGGCTATACTGAAATAGACCCACTTCCTTACAATGGGCACTTCAGGTTTACAGGCCCTCATGCACGTCTGTATGCAGGGGCATTGGTGAACCTCACAATTTTGGACTGCCCTGGCAAAGGAAAATACTACAAAGACTCACTTCCTCAAAATGGGCACATTAGACTCAAGAGGCCTTCATGTACGTCTCTTCTCAGGGACATCGGAGTGCCACACAATGTTTTCACGTAAAATCTTTCATGTATTAATCTCAAAAAGTAACATACACCAGCTCTATCTCACTATTGGGTATGTGCCCTTAACATTTCCGCCATGAAAAATCATTTTGGGGTCATTTTGGAAGGTTTTCTGGTGAGTCCGTAAAAATGGCGTAAAACGCGGACAAAATTGTTCACAGCTGTGACTTTTCAGTGATAAATGCTTCAAGGGGTCTTCCCCATGCTGTTGCCATGTCATTTGAGCACTCTTCTGAGACTTTTGTGCCATTTTTAGGGTTTCTCCATGCTGCCGGGGGGTCATTTCACAAAAATACTCGGGTCTCCCATAGGATAACATTGGGCTCGTTGCTCGGCCCGAGTACACGAGTATCTTGGGAGGCTCGGCCCGAGCTTCGAGCACCCGAGCTTTTTAGTACTCGCTCATCACTAAAGGAGACGTCTGTGACAAGCAATTTTCAAATATTGCTTCCGATTCTCAATGGGATTTAACAAGGAATTAATCTTAAGTACCAGCAAATTTTATCCAGAGTTTATATGGTTTCTAACATTTTAACAAGGAACTCTGCTGGATATATTAATATACATGTATTATATCCTTTTTGTAAAACCGCACAACACCTTAAAAGACGTATGTGTTTTCTGTTTGGCCCAAGACATGGTAAGCAGTAAAATCAGTGAGTTGCAGTTCTTATAGTGCTGGTAGAATACTAAAAAAGGCCTCTTTCACACGTCCGTAAAAATCATGCACGTTTTTCATGGACGTGTCAAAGGTGCGTTTTTCCCTCCGAGAGCCGTGTTTATGGCACACGTGTGTTCTCCGTGTGTTATCCGTGATAACACATGGAGAACGGGAACTTTCTTCTCACCTGTCCCTGGCTTCGCTGTCTGTGGTGCTGATCTTCGGTCGCCGGTCCTGCCGACTACCCGCTGCTGCTGCTTCCGGCCGCAGTGAAGTGAATATGCAATGAGCGTAATGAGTGGCTGTTAGAAGCAAGTGACAGCAGCGGCAGAGACAGCAGGGCTGGAGAAGGTGAGTAAAGTTTTTTTTTTTTCTCACAGACACATGTGTTTTCTACGGTACTTGTCACACGGAACACATCCGTGTGGTCCGTTTGCATTCCGTGTGACAGCCGTGATGCCGGAGAAAAACGGACATGTCTACATGTGGAGCACACGAGCATACGTATGCTCCACACGTGCACACGGTCCACGGTCGCACGTCAGCGCCGACCCTTTGATTTTAATGGGTCTACGTGTGCCCGTGTCTCCGGTACGTGAGGAAATGGACCAAACATGTACCGGAGACACGGATGTGTGAAGGAGGTCAAAGATAAACTACACAATTAAAAAGAGCAGATGGCAAATTACAAAGTATCTGAATTGGAAAGTTCATAGACATAGTACACTGATATGTACAACAAAAGTGGTTTTAACTTGTTGAGGGGGATGAAGGCAGCAAGACCATACTTTTATTCTGGCATTAAGAAAATTGATAGGTACACATTATACTGAATAATATCAGTTTCCTATTGGCTGGACATTCACTAATGGACAACTCCTTATTAAGTGCCCCATAGTGTTGCACAAAGTACTCCTTTGCTGGTACTACTCCCACTGTTCCCCAACAGTCTCCTTACATAATCAATGTCACATGACTTTTGCAGCCAATCAGTGGCTGCTGCTGATCGGCTGCAGTTTTCACGACTGTGTATGAGCTGAAAAAACACTGTTTTTCTGTTTGTATTGAATAGTGAAGCCTGCAACCAATCAGTGGCTACTGACAGTGTATGTTATTATTGATGAGGGACAGCGGTCTGAGAACAATGGAGTGACATCAGTCTGTGAGGTAAGTACAGATTTATTTTCTTACTTTGTGTAGAACTCTGGGGTAACTAATAGGATTCTTATCAAGTAGTGGCAGCCCCTTTAACTGCTATCTGTTCTCTTTTTGTTCCTGGAGCACTAGGCAAGGAGGAAATTATAGCTAAGATGGCGCATTACTGTATACATAATCCAGAAACCTTTGTATCAATATGACTTTAATGTATTTTTAGATATTATAAATGTGCGAGCTGTATTACACAGCGGGAGCTGTCATGGAGCACTTGATGAAGGAAGTTCTTGCTATGGTAATATGGTAATCAGTGCATTTTCTACATGAAGATGAAAAGGCAGCTATAACTTGAATTGTCTGTAGGATTCTTCAATATATGTGCTGTGCATATAATGTTTCCTGCTTATTATTCTCCATACAAAAATGCAAAATAATGAAAAAAAAATACTTTACCAATCTTGTTAGAAAATCTGATTCTAGAGAATTGAAATTTCATTTTCTACATGTAATATCAGCTTTACCTTTTGTTGAACTTTTAATTTAATTTTGATTGGCCCCACCATACATCAACCACTACATAATGACTGAACTGCACCAGACTGTTCAGAAATAAAAAAGAAAAAACCCACACTATTATAAAGCCCCTCATATAGTGACCATTGATAGTAGATACCAGTCCTTGTAACCATAGAAGAGATTACAGTATAGTTATATTCAGGATAGTGATTACAGGTGACACTCTTTCTGATTGGGGTCATTCACTTTTCTTCTATTCCATCAAACATTATTGATGTATAGTTTACGCGTTCTTCTCAGTTAGAGGTGAATGAGTCCGAATTTTTGCCATTGACTCTTCTCCTCTTTCTCAAGAGGGTTTTGTTGAGTGTGTACAGGAGCAGGAACTTCGTGTAGGGGTACTCTATTTGGAGCTTATATCTTGTTATGTGCTTAAAGGCCTCTCTGCACAAATTGTACTAGGGTTCTCCTGGTTTGTATTACATAATCCCATTGTTGACTGGAAACCCCAACGTATCATTGAATGGAGCACATATTCTAAGGCTAAGTTCACACAGTGCATCTTTTGCTGCATTTTTGGTGCGTTTTTGAGGTCACAAAGACGCACCAAAATGCATGCATTTCCTTCTCCCAGCAAAGTCTATGAGATTTCTATTTTGCTGTCCACATAGTGCATCTTTTGTTGGCTGCATCTTGGCTGCATTTTTGAAGATGCAGCATGTCAATTCTATTTGGGTTTTTCCAGTGTTCGAGCCGTTTCAGTCAATAGATCTTAAAAAATGCATTAGGGAAAAACACGGTAAAAACGCGGTAATAACACGTCAAAAGCGCATTGCGTTTTTTATTCATTTTTGCCACGGTGCATTTTTGGGGACAAAAACGCTGCGTGTTTGTGGTAAAAAAAAGATGCCACGTTTGAACATACCTTAAGAAGCACTGCTAGGAACCTGTATTTTGGCAGTAACCACTAATCTTCCGGATCTTCTCTCAGATTTTGGTGATGTGTTCTCTGAAAAGGGTTGTCAGGACTCGCAGTTGCCACTGCATAGACTTTATAAGGTCTATGTGGTCTATTACCACCATACGTTTGAGGCCAGGGGCAAAGTTGCCCAAGTGTTGACTGTATAATTTATTAGGCCCTTAGAGACTAGCTCTTAAGGAGTATATAACGGAGAGTTTGGATAAAGAACACATTAGACCATCCTCATCTCCGATGGCTACTAGTTTCTTCTTTGTTAAAAAAGTGGATGGTGGACTACGACTGTGCCTGGACTTCCATATGCTCAACTAGATAAAGGTTCATGATTCATGTCCCATGCCACTCATTCCTGACTTATTTAATCATATTGCCGTTGCTGAATGGTTCTCTAAACTTGACTTTAGGGGAGTCTATATGATCCGGTTGAGACAGGGGGATAATTGGAAGATGCCTTTCAATACTCCGGAGGGTCACTTAGAAAATGTTTGATGCCATTCAGTCTAACCAATACGCCTGCGGTTTTCCAGCATTTTGTTAATGATGTGTTTTCTCATCTATTAGGGAAATTTCCTGCAGGTTTTCGGATGGATCCCTCTAAATTACAGTTTATTCTGGCATGGGATCGTCCCAAGAACCTCAAAGCCCTGCAACATTTATTAGGTTTTGCTGAATATACTTTATTAGGAACTAGCTGTAGTACCCGGGCGTTGCCCGGGATAGTACCTGTCTCTCTGTCTCTCTCCGAGTTTCTGTCTGTCTGTCTCTGTGTGTCTGTCTCTGTCTGTCTGTATCAGTCTCTCTGTCAGTCTCTGTATCAGTCTCTCTGTCAGTCTCTGTATCAGTCTCTCTGTCAGTCTCTGTATCCGTCTCTCTGTCAGTCTCTCTCTCTAGCTCTGTGTCTGTCTCTCAGTGGTTTCTTTTTACTCCTGGACATTTTATTACCATAGGGTATACATTTTTTACGGGACTCCAGTAGTATATCCTTAGACTTGCTCCGTTTATGTTTGATATCCCCCAGTTACCATGATATTGCACAAACCTACACAATTAAACTCTTCCCTTAATTTGTTAAAATAGGTTTAATTTTTTTGTAACTTATCGTCCTCGTTCTAGAAACATTACAGCCAATGCCTTGTCCAGACGTTTACCGGGGGTAACCTTTCCCCTTCCTTCAGAAGGGAGTGGTGGTGTTTGTGTTCATTACTGATGTGGAATCTGAGATTGCTAAGGCTCAAGGTGATGCGCTATCAGGGGTTCCGGTGAACAAGTTGCTTGTTCCCCTGAAGCTTCATCTTAAGGTTCCGGGAGAGCATCATGAATCTGTTCTGGCTGGTCACCCTGGGGTTAAAGGATCTAATGTTGCGTTGCTTTTGGTGGCTCAGAGTCAGCAGAGATGTAATGTCCTATATGTCTGCGTGTGCTACCTGAACGCACTCAATGGCATTTCACTCTCATCCTTCAGGATGTTTGCAGCCTTTGAGTGTTCCTAGTCAACCTTGAACAGACATTTCCATGGACTGAATTATGGATCTATCATCTTCTGCTGATAATACGATCATTCAGTTGGTGGTGGATAGGTTATCTAGGATAACATATTTTATCGCCTTATTGTCATTACCTAATGCTAAGCCTTTAGCCCAGGTGTTGGTATGTGAGATTGTCAGACTCCATGGAGTCCCTTCTAATATTGTTTCTGATTAGAGAGAGTGAAGCTGTTCAGTAAAGATTTACCAATTTCAAATTCAGTACGAGCCTTAGCCTGCTTGATTCGAGCTCGGTAACCCGAGCATTTTTCCCAAAAGTCGGCAATGTTCGGTTTTGTTCGATCACTGATCGCAATTTAAAAAAACTGCTTTTCTAATAATACTATATATTATACTTTTTGATAGGATCGTGGTGCTGTCTGATGAATGGGGGGATGTGTTTAATGAGTAGAGATGGTGGGAACTCGAGACAAGCCAGATGTGCAAGGCACCATTTTTTTCTTAACTTTATTTGCAGATGTTCCTGCAGCCAATCACGGCACAGCAAACATCCACAAGGTTCAGACACAAGGTTTTGTGTCATTGGCGTCGCTATTTTGTAAATGTAAAACATTAGGGAAGGTTCTGCCACCTGTGCTGCTGCTAGACAGCTATCTTAGTTAGGGATTTAATGGTAAGTAGTTGAGATACAATAGAAGAACAATAGTGTAGAATAGGGACATGCAGTGTAGAAAAAGCTGTGTGCCACAAATCGGCATTTAATGATAGAAATAGCGATAGGTACTTATGAGTGCCTGCTAAAGAGTTGCCAGTGAAGGATCTAAATAGCTATTGCTACTTATTATTGCCTGTTCCTAATTAGCCAGTCAATCACATTTCTAGGTATTGTTAGTTAGTACTGCCTGGTGTAAATTTGCTAGTGAATTAGGTAAGAAGGTCTTGTCAGTTTTCATTGACTGCTCAAAATTACCCACTCAATCAAATTTCTAGGTATTGGTAGTTAGTACTGCCTGCTGGGAATTTGCTAGTGAACTAGGTAAAAAGGTCTTGGCACTTTTCATTGAGTGCTACAAATTCCACAGTCAACCACATTTCTAGGTATTGTTAGTTAGTAGTGCCTGTTGCAAATTTGATAGTGAACTAGGTGAACTAGGTGGACCCGTAGAAGTCTGACTTACAGACGAAACGGCCGTCGTCCTTTGGAGGGACTCGCATCCAAGCCACCCCCCGCAATTTTATCTGCACCGATGAAAAGAACGTTTGAATAAAAAAGAATTTGTTTGGCATAGCAGCTGTTTGCGGTCAATTATTCATCTCCCTGTTGTTGGATCTCCTAGCTGCTCACTACCGACCAGCACGCTGCGCCTGCAACCAGCGCTATATGGCAATCATCAGCACGTGAGCCACTGGACCTGGAGGTAATCTGAGGGCAGGCGGTGCAGGACTTGTTCACTTTTTGCTGCAGTATATTTGGATTCTCTCCTGGAGTCTTTATTGCACGCTGTTGCCGGGCTCATTACCGAGGTTCGCAAGAGACTGTGTGTTTTATCACATTTGCGGTGGCCACGATGGAACTGATGGACAATGAAAGCGCAAGTTCTGTGGACGTTCCAGGTGTACAGGCGGGGAGGATCGATGCGGCTTCCTTTTAAAGTGGACCCGTAGAAGTCTGACTTACAGACGAAATGGCCGTCGTCCTTTGGAGGGACTCGCATCCAAGCCACCCCCCGCAATTTTATCTGCACCGATGAAAAGAACGTTTGAATAAAAAAGAATTTGTTTGGCATAGCAGCTGTTTGCGGTCGATTATTCATCTCCCTGTTGTTGGAACTAGGTGAAAAGGTCTTGGCAGTTTTCATTGCCTGCTCAAAATTGCGCAATCAATCACATTTGCAGGAATTATTAGTTAGTACTGCTTGCTGTCAGTTTGCTAGTAAAGTAGCTAAAAAGGTCTTGGCACTTTTCAGCTCATTAAAGCTTGAGCTCCTGGCCCTGGTGTGGGGGAGGTCACCGGGAGGTTCCAACATTATCTCGCAGCGGCAAAATTCACGGCCTACACGGACATTAATCCATTGACTCACCTGGACACGGCCAAACTGGGCGCCCTGGAACAGCGGTGGGTAGCCAGGCTATCTAATTATGACTTCACTATCAAATACAGAGCCGGCCGCAAGAACACCAACGCAGATGCGTTGTCTCGGGTGCCCCACCTGCCGGATGGGGGGTCAGAAGATGATTACCTTGAAGAAATTGAGTTGCCCGCGTTCCATCGGCCACCGGTCGAAAAATTACATGTCAAACAACAACAGACGAACCTGGACCTGCTACCCAGCCAGTGGTGGCGAGAAGCCCAAGACCAAGTGCCTGCCGTCCAGTTGGTCAAGACCATGATTGAGCAAGGCTCCCCAAGAATGGATCCGGCAGCGCCCCATGAGGCCCAGCGGCTGTGGAAGAAACAACCCCGGCTGTACCTGCATGAGGGGATCTGTATCGAGGGCTGATCAACCCGAAGACTCATGAGAAGGTTCGTCAGCTGGCGGTTCCTCAGGCCAGCGTGCCCAAAGTTCTCCGGGCATATCACGATGGCGCTGAGCATTTCAGCTGGAAGAATCTGGAGATGTTGTTGAGAGAGCGGTTCTATTGGAGTGGGATGCGAGAATCTGTGGAGGCTTGCTGCCGAGAGTGCGGCCCCTGTGCGCTGAGAAGAAAGGATGAAGTCAGCCAAAGAGCCACTCTACAGCCGATCATCACCCATCAACCGCTGGAGTTGGTTGCCTTGGACCACGTCAACCTTACACCCAGCTGGAATGGGTATACCTATGCCTTGACCACTATTCCAGGTTCATGGTGGTTGTTCCAGTCAAGGATTTGACCGGCCGTACCGCAGCCAGGACATTCCAGGCCTACTTCTGTCGACCGCACGGATACCCGGAGAGGGTGCTCACGGACCAGGGTTCAGCCTTTGAAGCGGAGGTGTTTCAAGAGTTCTGCCAATTGTACGGTTGCAAGAAGATCAGGACCACGCCATACCATGTCCAAACTAATGGGATGTGCGAAAAGATGAACCATCTGGTCCTAGACCTCCTCAAAGTGATACCATTGGAAGAGCGGAACCTGTGGCCAGACAAGCTGCCCGACCTGGTCGACATGTACAACAACATCAGTAAATAGCTGAATCCAGGCAAACAAAGATATAAAACCTAAAATATAACTTTTATTGATATATAGCTAAAAGTGAATCTCAATTCACTCAAGGTGAGTAAAAACAGACAAACAATAACAAAAAGATATAGTCATGTTGCCATAGGGCTACATATACCCAACCAGATGCACACTGATACGATATGGCAGCACTCGTATTTCACCAGTTATTTGAGAGTACTACTCAAATGAGGCTGCCTAGGTATAGTATGACTATAGATGGACACACACTACGTTATGCCCTTGGGGCTGCAACCATCATAAATTACAAATAGTGTGTCCAAACATCAAAAGCATACGGGTATCAGGGTTAAATCCCCTAAGGGAACGATCTTACCCGATCTTGCAGACGTAGGAGTGGGCGACCAATGTCAGGACAGCACGGCTCATAGATAGGGGGCTGTCCACCAGCTCATCAAAATCCCATACTTCTATTGCCGAGTGTTCCAAAGTTTACAAAACACATTACTCCCGACGCGTTTCATACGGGGAATCATCAGGGGAGTATAATGCCAGTAATGTGGTATGGCCCATATATATCATACGGCCATATCTATATGCCCAATATCGCTGTAGGCCAAAGGAGGAGAAAAAACACATAGTAAGCCCAAAGATCACAAAGATCACATAGAGTAGCCATATCACACTGCCCTATCCATGAGATACTCACCGCACACGTGCGTGCGTCAGGTACGAATCCTTTTCAAAAAGTGCCGCGCTCCATGATGTGGAGCCGGCCCCTTAAATATACCGGCGCATGCGCAGAAGCACCAAGCCGGCCAGTGACGCGCGCTCCCAGAAGGCACCCGGACCGGAAGCACGCGTCATCGGCCGCCGCGTCGCAATGAAGCGGGCGGAAGTTAACCAAGTGCACGTCACGACCTGGCAAATCACGCCTGCTGGCTCCACCAGTCAGAACCCAGAGCGTGTTGCTATCGCAACATAAACAAGCTCCGGTTCGCCTAGCCCGGCGTCATCATAAGAAATCCATGCTGGCTAATACCGCTCAGACATGGTGGGTAAAAAACGCCTATATCGGCAAGTCTATAATGTACCCAGTGAGGCATAGACCCATCCACATGAGGCTTATATTATTTTCGGACAAACCATCAGCTGTCAATCATGATATCCAATACAGGAAATCATGCAGCTGAGCTGCAATAGGGAACAAATGTCGGGGCCGCAGAACGACTACAAAGAGAAAAATTCAAAAACAGGGGGGGGGGGGGGAAATCCACATATAGGGAACAATCAATTAGGGGATAGTAACGTATGAAAAAGAGAACCTATTTAGTTGAGCATATCAAGGCATACTACATGTCCCAACATCACATATATAGATGGAAACTGATAAAAACAAATCTATTATTCATATTGATCATAGAATGGTCCTTAAGCAGACTCAGGAACCAATGCTGGAAAATCAAGTGAGGACAGGCCAGATGGAACTAGGTAGACCTATATAGAAAAATAGGCCCATCGCATACAGGGCATAAAGACGGGGGGAGGGGGGCGGGGAAACTATAGTGCACACTAAGATCTTGCCCTTGACACAATCTACCCCTACCTAACATGTGGGGGTCGGCACCCTAAGTACACCCACGCCTCTGGTGCCCCCACTCGGGCGTCGTCTTTCCCTTCTATACTTACCCTGCTTGCTAAGGTGCTCCTACAGGAAGGGCGTGAAGGACAAGGACTCATTCAAGCCTATAGGTGCCATGGTATTGAGAGTGTAAATCCAATAACATTCTTTCTGAAGTATTAGCTTGTCCCAGTTTCCCCCTCTAACCGGGGGGCGAATAAGATCAATTCCCATGATTTTAAAGCTCTCCAAATCACCACCATGGAAATTATTAATGTGTCTGGCGACTGGCGTATCAATCTTCCTAAGGATGTCATTCTTATGTTCGCCCACACGTCTCCGTAGCTCCCTGATGGTTTTGCCAATATATAGTTTTCCGCAAGTGCATTCTATCCTATATATGACACCCTTAGATTTACAAGTAATAAGGGATCTGATGGACAAGGTTTTCCCATTCGTATGATTAATGAAAGTCTTCCCCTCCTCAACATATCTACAATTGACACAGTCATGACATTTGAAACATCCATAGATTGCATTTCCTGTTCTTTCTGGCCCATCCTCATTGAAATGGCTATGAACAAGCCTATCCCCCAAGGATTTAGCCTTTCTATATGTGATGGATGGATATGTGAGGAGATGCTTCTCTATGAGAGGATCCATCTGCAAGACATGCCAGTACTTCGAGAGGGTTTTCCTGAAGTCTCCCGCCCCATTATTGTATGTTGTAATAAACCTAAGGATATCAGCCGATTCCTCCTTCCTATAGTTGGGGTTCAATAATGTAGTACGGTCAATGTTGCGCACAGAATTGTATGCCTTATGGATTACCCCCTCAGGGTAACCTCTATCCCTCAGGCGTCCCATCAGGTCAGAGGCCTGTTGTTTAAAGCCTGCCTCCTCTGAGCAGTTACGCCTCATCCTGATGAACTGCCCCTTCGGGATTCCTCTCTTCAAGGGGTAAGGGTGGGCACACTCCCACTTTAGCAAAGAATTGGAGGATGTGGCCTTCCTAAAGGTGGAGGTCACAAGTCGGCCATCCGGTCCTTTTTCCACCATTACATCAAGGAAAGCCAGTTTATCCCCCCCGTACAACAACATCCCCAGTAGTTCTACCAAATAAACCCCGGCGTATCTGATGAGAGCCCGACCGGGCTGGCTGCCGGTGGACCTAGAAATGGGCTTGGAAGCTCCTGAGGCCCTTCCTTCAACTTCTGGATGGGATACTCGGCGGCAAATCCAATACTGCCAAGTCAAGGAGTATGTAGAGAAAAATCTCGGTCAGAGCCGAGAGAAACAAGCGCAACGCTTCAATAAGCGAGCGTCAGCTGTCCCCTTTGGGCCGGGAGATGTCGTGCTGAAACGGAAGAGAAGGACCCATAAGCTGGATGACCAGTGGGAAAGGACCCCGTATGTCATACAGCTCACTGAATAGGAGAATGAGAAGGCTTAGGTGATCAGTCGCGACCAGGGGAAGACTGCCACTACGGTTTTCCGGGACCATCTGAAGAAGTGTCCTCACCCCTTGAGAGTGACAACCGAATTTCCAGTTCCTACGCCGAGCAGGGAAAAGCAGAAGAAGGGGATCCACACAGTGATGGGCGATTTTCCAGCAGACTGGCCTATGCAAAATGGTGCGGTGCTTGTTCCGGTGATAATGTTCCCACAACACGTGGAAGAAATGGAGACGGAAACGCACGCCAGTGAGCCGCTCTAACAAGTGCCCAGGGACGCACCTACACCCCCTCCCCTTGGGTCTCCACTCGCAATACCTGCCATAAGGGAAGAGGAACTGCCTGTCTCCTCTGTCCCCTCGCCCTCCACTAATGACATTGGGCCCAGAAGGTCAACATGCCCCAACCTAGGTCGGCCCCCACTTAGGTACAGGGAAACTACCATCTAGGGGTGCAGCATGTCGAGTGTTCCAGTTGTAAATGAATGAATGAATACCAATCAACCGAGTTTTCATCTGATTATCTACAGTGATTACCCCGGCCGTTGCTGGCAAGTTGTCCCCGAAGGGACCTTATGTGTTTACCGTCTGCCTGAGGAACTGCTCATGGACATGGCTGAGAACTGGCAGGCCACCAACGAACTTGTGGGTTTGTAAATAGTTTGTTGGGCCGTTTTCCATCCGTGCCGCCTCCGGAGAGGCAGATTGGAGGAAGGGCCCGCAGCAGTGGAGGCTGGGGCCCAGCCACCACCAGGACCAGTGGCCATCCTCCAGGGGTCAGGGGTCCCCCTGGACGTGGGGTCCCCTGAAGTGACAGCCGGGTGCGAGACACCGTACCCGTTCCCGCTTGGGTAACCTGGACCTAGACTGGGGTAAAGGGGTGCTGCCCGTTTCTTAGGGGCAGAATCAAGGATCAGGTTATTTGGGTGGGAGAGTGGATGACCATGAACCCGTCCGTTTAACAAAAATGTTCAATATTTGAAACGTTAAAGCACTGCACCTCCCGTAAGGGAAGATTTCTAAATATACGTATGTTGAATGTTTAAATGTTATTTATCTTTTGCAGTTTGAAAAATAAAATCGGCGATGGATGGGCAGCCCGCGGACGGTCTGCGTTTTACCAAGGGGGAGTGTGACGCCCTGGACTAGCCAGGTAGTCACAGACATAACAACATACACACCCCCCACCCTAGACAGTTACAACAGTCAGACAAAAACCCTTGTTGCCTCCCTCCAGGGTCTGATGTCCACACCAGGTGGGGCGGAGCCAGGAGGTTGGCCCCACCCACCAAGGAGTTCACAGGCCTGGAGGCGGGAAAAGTGTCAGTTCAGTCTTGGAGGTGAAAGTGAGAGGAGTAAACACTTCAAGTGTCTGGGTAGGAGCCCAGGCATTGACAGCAAGGTTGGTAGACGGTGGTGGCCGTTTGCAGGAGTTGGTGGAACTCCGCAGAGCCGTAAGGACCAGGGTCGGGCGTCGGCCCTGGGGAACAGAGTGAAGCTAAGCACACAGGCAGGGCCATCGGACCCCCGACCAGGCTTGGAGCCGCCGTGAATAGTCAAATCCGAATGTGACAGGAACCCCAGGGGTTTCCTAACAACCAAGTCCCGATTGAAGGCAACAGTCCACCCAGAGAGGATATACAGCCACCGCCACAGGCTAGAGATCCAAGGGCCAGCGCCTGCGGGCAAAACGGGCTCCTACGGCACCTATACGCCCGGGAGCGGACTACCGGTGGGCAACCACAGGAGTCAGAACGTTTCTTCAAGGTTCAGGGAAAGACAGCCACCATCAGCCGTCCGGGGAGAGCACAACAACAACACTGCAGCCGGCCGCGGGACCCGTCCATCCGGCCGTTTTGGTTTACCAACGACTCTGTCAGTGATTGTCTGAGTGAGTACACCAGTGCTGTCCGGCACCACACCACACAGTCCCTGTACCCCAGCCATCCGGCCTCCCCATTACACCACCGGGCCCCGGGATCACCAACCCCCTACCCACGGAGGGGACAACATCCTAGCTGCACCCTACCATCTCTCCAGGGATCCCCGTTACCAGCAGCAGTGGTGCCATCATCATCACGTCCCGTGGGTGGCGTCACGAACAATCTCCCTAACCAAACCATCCCTTTTCACACACGGGTGAGGAGCGCTGCTCGAGTCCCCGGGTCCGGTCCACCGCTCGAGCCACCGAGCAGCAGCAGCAGAAGCCCCGGACCCGAGCGTGGTGAGCACGTCCCCTCCGCCCGCGACAATCTGTCACCAGGCTTTTGCTACGTCATCTGAAATTAGCATAATGTAGGAAAAGTAACCATGATACTAGCAATGTATCACTTAGTTTTCTGTAGGCAGCAATTTGGACACAAACAAAGTTTTAGATGTAGAATGTAGCAGAGCTCAGAAAGCTTTTTGTGTACATTGTATGTTAATAGTAAGCTGCTAATCAGTGCTGGGGGCATGGTTGGACTAGGACCAAATGCATGTGGACACTAAGGAGTGTTAGGGTACCTTCACACTTTAGCGATGCAGCAGTGATCCGACCAGCGATCTGACCTGGTCAGGATCGCTGCTGCATCGCTACATGGTCGCTGGTGAGCTGTCAAACAGGCAGATCTTACCAGTGACCAGTGACCAGCCCCCAGCCAGCAGCGACGTGCAAGCGACGCTGCGCTTGCACGGAGCCGACGTCTGGAAGCTGCGGACACTGGTAACTAAGGTAAACATCGGGTATGGTTACCCGATGTTTACCTTAGTTACCAGCACACACCGCTTAACTTAGCGTGTGCAGGGAGCAGGAGCCGGCACTCGCAGCGTGAGAGCTGCGGAGGCTGGTAACGAAGGTAAATATCGGGTAACCACCTTGGTTACCCGATGTTTACCTTGGTTACAGCTTACCGCAGGCTGTCAGACGCCGGCTCCTGCTCCCTTCACATTCAGGATTGTTGCTCTCTCGCTGTCACACACAGCGATGTGTGCTTATCAGCGGGAGAGCAACAATAAAAAAACGAACCAGGGCTGTGTGTAACGAGCAGCGATCTCACAGCAGGGTCCAGATCGCTGCTCAGTGTCACACACAGCGAGATCGCTAATGAGGTCACAAAAAACGTGACTCAGCAGCGATCTCAGTAGCGATCTCGGTGTGTGTGAAGTACCCCTTAATCTACTGCTGAGAAAATACTCATCATATTGAAACATCAGCACAAAGCTTAAAAAGTGACTCATCCCTGAAATCAGTGTCTTAGCCCATACCTTATGCTGCTCTCAGATTATTAGATACAAAAGCCTCCACACAGCAGTATAAAGTATTGTACTGGGCATATCTTAGCCCAAACTGGTCATGTGACCATCGCACAGACTCAAATTAAATATGGAAAACAGAAGGACAAGAGTCAAAAAGTGCAAAAAACAAAGTTATTATGTGCAACCAGCGACAAAAGGTAAAAGCATATAAAGGAATGTGATACATACAACAGTACAAAATATAGCAGCAAATTATGTCATGGTAATCCGTCAAAACATGGCCAGTCTACATACATGATAGGATTAAGGAAATAGGGCAATCATAATAATATTGCTAAAGTGCAAGTGCAGCAATAAATAGCTATAAATACACCCATATATCCTCTAAACCCATTATATACAGATTTCCAGATGGATAGCATGAATAAAAAGAAAAGACAATGCTATAAAGTGGCCAGTACATATCAAATGACTTCAAATAAAATGAGCATGATTGTGTGGCGCCCCTGAGGCTTCCATCACCACAGAGACATTGCACCCCAGCCAGAGGTGTGATGTCCCATCCTGGGTAAGGAAAGGAGTAAACGCCGGTTCACAGGCAAATCTGCACTACACCCATTGTTAGGTACACACAGGGATCGGGGATAGTGGCAGCTACCCTCCCATGCTGCATGCTGGGAGGGGCCGTAAGACCCATCCCTGCTTCCATAGAGTAGAGCTTAGCAACTGGGGAGGTGGGAGAAGCCAGCAGAGTGTAGAGTAGTTACAGGAAGGTCAAGTGTGTAGTCGGAGTCTGCGTGATGCAGAGGAGAGAGCTGAGAGGAGTGAGAGGAGAAGTGCTCTAGTCAGTCAGGAGCAAGAAGGAGAAAGTGACGCTTCCTGGTGAAGACCCTGGGGCCCGACTAAGCTCAGGTGACACCAAGCAGAACAGAGGGGATTCCAGGGCCACAGACAGCTTTCAGGCTAGTGGCCTGTTCCACAGAAATATCAGGTGGAGGGATCAAGCTGCATACAGGGGACGGTCCCTAGAAACTGGAGGAAGAGAAGTCAATTCCAAAGGTAAAAACCGAGGCCCAGGGCAGTTGCAAACGCCCCTAGCCACAGCCCACAGCAGAACCTCTGAAAAGGGGGTAGAATACCCACTAGGCAAGCCCCCAGCCCGGAGGCTGTAGTGGAGGCCAAGCCAGGTTCATCCAGCAAAGGCAAGGCTAAGAAGTCAGCTGAAGAAAGGAACACAATAGAGGGGTGCACCGGCTTTTATTCCCAGATCTACCCGGGATCAGCGGAGGTCCCTGACAGGGGGTTCCAGCCATCCAAAGGCACAGTGCGCCATAAACCAGGAATTGTGAGTAAACAACTTGAAACCACACCCTTGGTGTTGCCTCTGTTATTTCATCTGCACTGCATAGACTTCCATCATTGCATAGACTTCCATCACTACATCGACACTTACAAGCACCAACTGTTGCCCCAGGGCACCGCTCCACCTGTGGGGAGCAGGACCATCCAAGCTGCCATTCCACCAGCCCCGGAGGCCCCATACAGCAGCGGCGGCTTAATAGCCGCAAACCACAGGTGGCGTCACGAATATAAACTTTAACAATCACCCCCAACACTGAAGCCATAGTAATTGACTCCCGCCAGGGTCACGGAGTCGGGCCCCGCCACCACTGATGATCCCCCGGACTAGTCCGGCCTGGCACCGGGTGTCCCATAGCCCTGGGGTGGGCGAGTCAATTGCATAAAGAAGTGACAATGCTATAAAGTGGCCAATGCATATCAGATGGCTAATGCATAGTCTTGAGTAGGTAGAAAGAGCTCCCCCATACCCCACCAACGTATGTTTCGCCTCTTTGGGATTAGATCCCAAATCCGGCTTTCTCAGGGAGGGAGAAGGCAGCGCCATGCTTAGGTGTTTTTACCTTTTTTCGCTGGTTGCACATAATAAATTTGTTTTTTGCACTTTTTGACTCTTGTCGTCCCGTTTTCCATGCTCTCAGATTATGTAGTAAAAACCTGCTAACAGATTTCCATTAATTCGTTTTTCAGAGGAGACAGTGCTTGTTTTAATAGTAAACATCTCCTATACTCATTTGTGTTGTGGATGAGCACACAGAGCAGCTCATGGACCTGGTCATAGCTGCAATTTGCTGACATAACTATAGTAGTCTGACAATGCCACAGTGTGTGTGAACCTGGCCTTAGAAAGGTAAGCTTTCTGTCAAGGGTCGTATATTTTACAAAGCATATTCAGAATAACAGCTAAATTACAGTGTTTATCTGTCTTAATTTCTGTACACGGATATTTAGAAATGTAGGATTACAAATAAACACATCCATGAGGTCGCGATTTTTCCTTATAATGATGTAATGCTTGGATGGGTTTTCACAATACGCTACACGATGAAGAAAATGTAGTATTTGTGTTTGCTAATTTACTGACAATGGCCCAACTTATGAAACAATATTGAGGTAATTTAGGGTTTTCAAGACTATGTCATGCTTGGATCACAACACTCAGCCTGAATGCCAAGAGGCCTTTTTTCTGACAACATAGTCAATGATATGTGGAGCACACCTGCTTAAAACATCTTTGTGCAATGACTAAAAGTAATTATTTTCTGTATGACACTTTCTATGTCTGGGTTGTGTTCAGTTTTCTGGCATTCCTCTGGCTTTGCAAATTTTATTTGCTATAATCACACAGAATCAGAAATATAA
Source organism: Anomaloglossus baeobatrachus (assembly GCF_048569485.1). Lineage (NCBI taxonomy): Eukaryota > Metazoa > Chordata > Amphibia > Anura > Aromobatidae > Anomaloglossus > Anomaloglossus baeobatrachus. Next base: position 815,998,491 of record NC_134353.1, on the reverse strand, counting down.
GTTTCTTCAAATTAAATATAGTCACTATGGTGTAGCGCCCCACGGGGCCTCTATGGTTACTCGCCACCGGGCCAGTGGTTTCGTGGGGTTGCTGTGACTGGCCTGACCCAGCTCCGTGGCCCCGTCGGCTACATGTAAAGGACAAATGAACGGGTGTCCGGTGTAAAGGAGGTTGGAAGGAGGTTGAAGGGTCCCTGGGAAGCATGTCACCGGTTGCAGTGGCAACGGGGGTCCCGACCTCCCGCCACGGACCCTTCCTGCAACTTTTCCTTTTCCAGGAGCGGAGATGGATGGGAATGGGGGATGCTTTGCAGCACCACCGATGGTGTGCAGCCAGGAATTGGCCACCGCTGCGAGATGTTACTCTCCAACAGGGCTGATGTTAAGGCAGCTCAGATAGTCCAGCTCCCCACAGGTGGAGCGAGCCCCAGGGAGGATGAGGATAATGGTGATGGCTGACGGCGCCAAAGTGAGGGGCGGCAGCGCCGGCAATGACTAGGCCGACAGTGGGGCTGCGGTTCAAAGTTCTTTTTGCTTACAGTTCTTAAAGGTCCCCGGTGGTGCCGCTTTCCGCCGCCATGAATGGACTCCAGCAGGTCCCGAGTGAACCAGGCGCAATCACCGGTGTCTGTGGAAATGTGTGAGACCTTCCTCCTTGCGCTGACCCGTAGCTCCCCGTGGCCTGAAGCAACTTGGGGACTCCGCTGTCTGTGTTAAGTGTCCCGTCCTATATGCAGGTGATGCGGGTCTTCTCCGTGGGGCCTGGCTGTAAACCCGACCCCGGATCCTATATGTCACAGTGCTCCAGGAAAGTGGATGGTGGGTGATGGGACATGAAATCCCCAACCCCTGCAGATTTGTTAGAGTCCGTGAAGGTGTACCAACCCGCGGGTTCTGCAGCCCAACTGCGCTGGTACTGTGAAAGCTGCTAAGCTTCCCCCCAGCTGCCATGGCTCCTCTGTCTCCTCATCTCCACCGGTCACCTCTGTCTCTCACCTTCTTCCAGTCTGGCCGGTCATAGCTATAGAAGTTCTGTGAAGCACTCTCTACAGTAGCTGTGGTACTACCAGTCCCATGATGTTCTGGCACTCTCTCATCCTTCCCCAAGATGGTTCCTAAGCTCACATCATGGGCGGTCCCCCTTAGGGAAGCTGAGTGTAGCACTCCCCCCAGGGGACCTGTTGCTCCTTCGCTGTCTCAGACTGTGCTCAAGTCTAACTGTTTGTGTCTCTCTCACTCACTCAGTGCCCCCACCCTTGGGATGACTCTGAGTGGCTGTGGCCCAGGTAACCTGGAATTCCCAAGACTGTCCAGCTCCCTGTGTCAGTGGTGACTCATACCTAGATGTTTTGTGTGAGAAAACAAACACCAGTGGTTAACTCCTTCATCACCCGAGTCCAAGCATTGCACCCTAAATGAAATGCAATGTCCTGTGGCGACTGAAGCCTCTGGGGCACCACAATAGTATATATTATGCTGCCATGTATGACCTTAATTATTAGGCCGGGGCCACATGTGGACTACTGTGATCCTTGCATGACACTCGGCTCACGCTGGCAGCACAGTGGGAGCCGAGTGTCATACGAGTGTCATTGCGACTGAAGTCCGATCATGTGATCGGACCACAGCTGCGCGTGGCGGGCCGCAACTGAGGAGGGGCGGGCCAGTGCTATGGAGGGGAAGGCTGGCGCTGAGGAGAGGAGGGCTAGCGCTGCGGAGGAGAGAGAGGGATTTATCTCCCTCTCTCCTCCGTAGCTGGCTATTGCCATTCTCGCTCTGCCCTCGCATTACACCGGTGTAATGCGAGTGTAGTGCGATTTTTCTCTCGCCCCATAGACTTGAATGGGTGCGAGAGAAACAAGGATCGCACTGCACCCACAGCATGCTATGACTGTTTTTTCGGTCCGATTAGGGCTGAGAAAATAATCGCTCATGGATGCTAGCACATTGGTTAATATTGGTCCGAGTGGAATGCGATGTTTTATTGCATTTCACTCGCTACGATTTTCATGCCGTGTGGCTTAGGCCTTAAGGACTTCTCTAATGCCCGGTTCATTAAAGCTTTTACTTTATAATTCTGGTGCAAAAGCTTTGAAATGTCAAATAATTTTGGCACAACTCTCTGCTGCGTTAAAATTCTGTGACTTTTAGTGTCCTCATGTTTATGGTAGCCAGGTGATGGCCGACAGGGTTCCACTCCCCTACATTAGTTTGAACATGTGCATATGTTCTGTCCCAGCTGGGGGGTGCGACACTTACTTGAGTCTTCAGGGGTACGTCCACCCCCCTACTGCTGGTCACCATTGGACAAGTAGCAGGATCACACATGACACTCAGAGTTTCTTTGCAACACAACAACAAACATTTTATATAAGGGTACTTTTCCACTTGCGTACAGCTTCCAATGCGAGAACATCGGAAGCGATATGCTAATGACCCTCTGCTGCGAGCATAAGCCGAGGGTCATGCGACTGTGATGATCTTACTATTGCATCATAGCTGCGGAGAAGAGGAAGGGAACACTTTCTCCCCATCTCCTCCGCTGCCTGTCTCTGCTTACATCCCTTCAGTCGGATGACAAGCGAGTGCAGTGCAATGTTTCTCACGCTCCCATAGACTTGCATGGTGTTACGTGAACCGAGACTCGCTGCCAAACGCAGCATGCTGTGATTCATTCTCATGCTGATATGGCATGAGAAATCCATCGTAGATGGACACTGCTTCATAGTTTAGCACTAGAGTGAGAACAATCCGATGTTTTTTCGGATTGCACTCGAACATGAAAATCGCAAGTGCAACGGTACCCTTACTTGCAATATCCTGGACAGACATGCCCTGGGATGCCCAACATGAGGGAATCTTTAAGCTCAGGACACAATGGAGGAGACCTCCCGGTGCCCTGACGGGCCCCACACCAGGGCACGTCCACATGTTGCATATTATTGTTGCCCATTCTGTCAGTTTTACTACAGATTTTATTTGGTTTGAAAAGGTGTTTTTTGAAGCACTTTAAAAAAAAAATTGTGTCTTTAATCTGTCAAAGAAAAATTAACCAATGAATAATACAGTAATATTTTTTATTTCTATAGCGCCACATATTACGCAGAACTTTACAGTTCAGATAAAGTATACATATCTCAGTATAGTGCAGCTTGTCTTCATAAGGTCAGAGTAAAACTGGCGTATGACTCGCACAAGTGCAATGCGGGAAAATCTGGCAATGCATTCGGCCCCATGTAAGACAATGCTGCAGCTCAGATCTGCTAGTTTTTCCTCAGCCCTAAACAGACTGAGAATAAATCACATCATGCTGCAATTGTCTGCAAGTCTCCTATCACTCGCACCAATACAAGTTTATGGGTGTGAGTGAAATATCTGTCAGCACTCGGATGCCATCCAAGTGTAGTGCGACATACATACAGGCTGCCAATGGAGGAGATGAGTAAATTAATTCCTTCCTCTCCTCCGCAGCTGTGATCTGATCTCAGGAATGGATTACAGTCGCATGACACTCGGCTCATGCTCGCAGCAGAGGTTCATTAGCATTTCACATCCGATGCTCTCACATCATAAGTGATACGCAAGTGTGACAATGTCCTAGGAAGCATAATTTTAGTTCCATTATCTTTGTGCTACTTATCGAGAAAGCAATGTTTTAATTATTATGCAAATTAGGTGTGGAGGTCTGGAGAACTTTGGCCACAAATACTGATGTAAAAAAATCACCAAATACTCAGTGCGTGCACGTGGCCTAAATGAAGTACATGTGCAGGTCACAGCGGTATGATATATGCCCAGAACTGGCGATAGCAGTGTCCTTCCTCCTATTCTGCACATACTCCAAAACTAGTATAAACTGCTCATTTCAATTGAGACAAGTGAAACCAATGTGAAACAATGTAAGGAGCTGAGCAGTTAGATTTATTACAAAAAACGTGCTCCGGTCCCCATACAGTGTAATTTTCATATTAATGATTTGATTTTTTTTCAAAAGTAACCCATAGAATATAGAACTACAGGTTTGAGTCTTCTCAGGTCGTGTTCTCCTACCTGCAGAAGTGCTTACTTTATAATGAAATTTAGCTCTTACAGACTCAGTTTACTCCCCAAGGGCTTGTAGCCAATTTTCAGTTTTGCTTTTTTATTTTTTTCCTGTTCTTCTTCCAAGAGTATTAACTTTTGATTTTTCCATTGACATAGCTGTATAAGTGCTTATTTTTTGCAGCTGTAGCTTTAAATAACAGTATTCACGTTACACCATATTATATACTTAAAAATGTGTGTGGGGGGGGGGAAATCCCATTAAGGTTAAATAAATAAAAAAACCTCTAGCATTTCTGGTAGTCATTGTATTTTGGATCATGGTGGTGTAATAAAGACCAGACAATATGATTCTCCATGTCATTACGTTCACAGTGATATCAAATATCTGGAATTGTTTTACAATTTTTTGGGGGGTTTAAAAATTTGAAACAAAAAATGTGTTTTTTTTGTTGCCATTTTCTGAATGCCATAACATCATTTTTATTTTTCCTTTGATGAATCTGTATGAGGGCTTCATTTTTGTGTGCCGGGCTATAGTTTTTAATAAGCTTTCATTGTTAATATAATGTTGGAGTATAAACAATGTTTTGATCACGTTTTATTGCATTTTTTGGGGGAGGTGTGACGAGTTAGATTTTTCTCTTAATGTTGTTTACCACATGAGTTAAACAAATTTATATTTTTATTAATTGGACTTTTATGAATGCAGAAATTCTAAATATGCAGTACAGGAAGAAATGTAAAATATTTTTAAATTCTTTGTTTTTGTTTTTACTTTTTTCATTTTTTACTTTATTTATTCCCAATGGGGCATTTTGTGAACCTGTGATCATTTGAGGCCAAGGAGCTGAGGGGCATATACCTCCAGGGCTGGTGTCAAATCAGCTATTTAGGGTTCTTTTTTGATGCCACGAGACAGCACTGTACCTTTAGGCCATGTGCACACAGTGCATTTGTTATGCGTTTTTTGTTGCAGCTTTGTCATAAATCTGCATGCCTATCCTCATGCCAGCAAAGTCAATGAGAATTCTTAAGGGCTCATGCGCATGTTGCGTAATTGCATGCATATATGCTGTGTATTGCACTGCAGTGTAAATGCATGTGTCCTGTGTCCCCTGCACAATCTATGAAGATTGTGCATGATACGTGCGCAGGTTGCTTTTTTTGAATGCAGTGATTTGGGTGCTAAAATTTTGACCCAAATCCGTGCGTTCATAAAATGAGCATGTCAATTATTCTGTGCGCTTTGGATGCAGCTCCCACTCTGTCTATGGTGGGGGCAGTATCACGAGCGCATGAAATCAGCTTTTTTTGTACAGAAAAACTGCATCCATTATGCAGTGTTTCTGCAGCGATTTGAAGCGCACATGTGCTGTCAAATCGCTGCAGAAAATTCAGGATTTACGTGCGCATGAGCCCTAAGTGTTGTGCACATGTTACATATCATTTCCTTGCAGATGTGGTGCAGAAAATAATCTGCAGCATGTCAATTCTTGGTGCGTTTTTGCCTGTTTTTTTTCAGCCCTTCCGCCCTTTGACTTCACTATGGAAAATGCATTGTAAAAATACACCAAAAATGTGTCAAAAAACGCACCACATTTTTAGTGCGTGTTTCTGCCATAAGATGCAGAAAATGACTACACCAAATACTCAGCGTGCACACATAGCCTTAAGATATGTGCACACTTTGAGTATTTGGTTGTAGATATTTCTCTATGATTTCTGTATCTTTTGGCAGGAAAAACGCAGCACAAAAACAAGCGTTTTTGACACTTTTATGCATTTTTTGCATGCGGTTTTTAATGTTTCAATGGTGAAAACACAGGTTAAAAACGCAAAAGAATTGACATGCTGCAGAATATTTTCTGCACGAATCTGGAAGAAAAAAAGCTCAACATGTGCACAACACTTTAGGTTTCTCTTTAATTTTACTGCCATAACGATTTGCTTGCAACTTTCTGAGAAAACGGCACTAAATAACACATCTAAAAAGGAGATAAAAATACACTGTGTGCACACACCCTTAATGAAGTATATGTGCTTGTGTATTGTAGCTACAACTGAAGAGTAGTAATTGGCGAATAGTGAAATCTTTGTGCTCAGATTATTCATCTTGAGAATTTTGTACTATTCATGTATTTGTCACGAATAACAAATCTAAGGCCATGTGTGCACCAGAAAGTGACTTTTTCTTAAGGAAAATCCACATGCGGTTTTACTACGGAATGCCGTGGATTTTGTGAGGATTTGCCACGGATTTACCGCGGATTTTCCGCAAGTTGGTCCCCGCGGATTTTTACCATCATCTATGGTAAAAACCGCAGGTACCTGTGAAAAGAAGTGACATGCTCATTAATTCCGCAGCGCAAAATCCGCAGGTAAATCCGCAGGTATAAAAAAACACAGTCTGCGCACAGCATTTTTTCAAACCCATAGGTTTTGCTGGGGAATTGACTGCAGCAGTGTTAGACACATCTTCTGCAGGAAATCCGCGGCAAATCCACGGCAAAATCCGCAGTAAATCCGCAGCGTGCGCACATAGCCTAATGCAAGTCAAAAGAAAATTCAAATAATTTTCCAGCGATCCCTCCCAGGATGTGTGGAGGGGCTATAAAAATGCTAAAATGGATGGAAAAGTGCTGAAATTGAATGGGAAAAGTATAGGGAAGATGCCTGGATGCATCTTTGAAACACAGGTCACTTCTGGGAACAATGTTGTCAGATTATACACCACATGGACATGCAGTCCCCACGTATTTGTGATAACCAGTGTAGGTAAAGTAAACAGCTGGGATATGGAATTCTCAGGCTGAGAAAGTCCATGGTTATTGGGCCCTCCCGAGCCTAAAAATTGCAGCCCGCAGCCACCCCACAATTGGCACATACATTAGATGGGCCAATTGAATTGCTTTACCAGGTTCATCCCGATTGCCCTGGTGCGGTGGTAATTTGGGTAATATATGCCTGTCTCTTCTCTGTCCCTTCTGTGTCCCTCCCTGCTTGCTGGGAACTGTTTGATCTGCCACTAGAGTCGAGAGAGAGAGAGAATGCCATCACTGTACAGATTGCACGGTGCATAGCTCGCAGGGAGAGACACATCTGGGATGAAAACAGCTCCTGAAATGAGCATCACTGATTACACTTTGTTTCAGGGAGGAGGCAGGGGTAGTGGCATGGCAGTGACCGAAGTCTGTGCCTCCTGCTCTGATGATGCTTTGTTTGAGTATCCCAGCATGCACCAAAAAAAACCCAAAACAGAATAACAGATAGTGTAGTTAGGGAACAGTAGTGAATTTTTGATACAAGTATAATATAAAATAGCTTAGATTGTAGCCCTAAATAGATAGGGATTTAGATGAAAATTTAGTTTGACTTTGGACCATCCCTTTAAGGTGCAAACGCCAACTACTGTATATTTTAATGACTTCAATTTAATACAGAGGTTTATATGGTTTATAGAGTTTTTTGTAGATGAGCAAGGCAGAAAAATATTGGTGCATGATTATGCCATGTGTACAAACACTAAATTGCCTTTTTTAATATCACATAATTAATGTGATTTGCAGTAAATAAACATTTGATGTTCCGTATGGCTCTTGTTAGTTCAGCATTGCTTTTATTCTTGTTAGGCCCCTTTCACACGTCAGTGATTCTGGGACGTTTGTGCTTTTTTTAAAACGTACCAGAATAACTGACATACGCAGACCCATTCTAATGAATGGGTCTGCTCACACTTCAGTGATTTTTCACTGCACGTGTCTCCGTGCAGCGTACCCGCGTGTGCGTGATTGCCGCACGGAGACATGTCCATTTTTTTCTGGCATCACTGCTGTTCCACGGACCACGCAGTGGTGTGGTCCGTGAAACACGTGCCAGAAAAAAACGTACTTTTATAATAAAAATCATTTTTACTCACCCGGCGTCCAGCGATGTCCTCTGCAGCCCGTGCAGCTTGCTGCTTCTGAGCCGGCTCATTACTGTCGCGCATATTCATTATGCGCGACACAGCCAACCCGGAAGCAGCTGCTGCGGGGGTCACTGCCGGCCGGATGCTGCACCGCGGGAGCGATCAGCACCATGGACAGCGGGAGCGCGCACAGGTGAGTTGTTTTCTAAGTGCAATCACGGGCCACGGAGAACGGAGCTTGGATTGCACTTAGACAACCCACGTGTGCCGTGAATCACGGCACACGCAGGGACATGTGCGTGTTTTACACGCCAGTGAAAAACGTCACTGTTTTTCACTGACGTGTGAAACGGGCCTTATATGTAACTAGCGCTCTGTTTATAGCTATTGCATCCATCTTAAGTGTATAATGTTATTCCTTGGTAGATTTTATACGATAAGCATTAGTGTTGACTGCTACAAAAAAGCAAATTAAAAGATCTAGTGTTTCGCTTCTTGTACATAAGCGTGGCCAGTCTTCAGGGATCGTATGTACAGGTGGACAGAAATGTAATTGGGAAGATGCTCACTATGAGTTCAAGTGCACAGCTGTTCCCAGTGGGTTGCCAAGTATATGTCAGAAATGCTTCACTGAAGACAGGTCTGAAAGCAGTTCTGAGACCAACGCAATTTAGAAGAGAATGAGACAAGAATTGCAGAGCTGGGGGGCAGCTCAGGACATGTATTATATATAAAGTATATTTTGCAAAATGGCTATGACTAGTGTTTTCTTTACATGAACTCCATGAGATATCATTATATCGTGAATAGCCTTTTTTTATTATTTTGATAGGATGGTTTAAAAGCTATGGGCATCACTGTCATGGGAAAAAATGGTTTTACAAATTAGTTGTTATCTTCAGATCACATGTAGACGTTGAGCACTTGGTGAGTTTTTTTTACCTCATTATTTTTAAGGCAAAACCAGGCATGGGTAAAAAAATGCAGAAGTAGTGCTTGTGTTTCTATTATACCTTTAGACTATGTGCGCACTTTGCTGTTTTTTCATGCATTTCAGCAGCGTTTTGAGCTGCAGCGTTTTAATGCCAAAATGCATGCGTTTTGATTTTCAAGCAAAGTCTATGGAAAATATGGCTTTCTTGTGTGCACGATGCATTTACAAACGCTGCATTTTAGTTGTGGAAAATGTGTCAAAATCCCTGCGTTTGAAGAAGCAGCATGTCAATTGTTTTTGCCATTTTGGCAGCGTTTTAATAACATTGAAGTCAATGAGAAATGTCTAAACGCATATTTTTCAAGAAAGAATGCGCTTCACTTGCTTTTTTCTAGCGATCTGCATGTGTTTTTGACATAATAAACGCAGGTCATTCGGTCTCTCTCTCTGTCGGTCAGTCTCTCTCTCTCTGTCGGTTAGTCTGTTGGTCGGTCTCTCTCTCTGTCTCTGTCTCTATCTCTCTCTCTGTCCATGTCGGTCTCTCCCTCCCACCCCCTTTCTCATACTCACCGATCCACGATCTCCGGCGCGGCACTGCACGGCGTTCACACTGTGGTGGCTTCTCCTGTTTTGAAAATGCCGGCCGCTCATTAATCCATCAGGTATTCCCTGCTTCCTTCGCCCACCGGCACCTATGATTGGTTGCAGTCAGACACGCCCCCACGCTGAGTGACAGCTGTCTCACTGCAACCAATCACAGCCGCCTGTGGGCATGTCTATATCGAGCAGTTAAAAAAATAAATAAATTATTAAAAAAAAAACGACGTGTGGTCCCCCCCAATTTGGATACCAGCTAGGGTAAAGCCACATGGCTGAAGGCTGGTATTCTCAGGATGGGGAGCTCCACGTTATGGAGAGCCCCCCAGCCTAGCAATATCAGCCAGCAGCCATCAGGAATTGCCGCATCCATTAGATGCGACAGTCCCGGGACTTTACCGGACTCATCCCAAATTGCCCTGGTGCAGTGGCAAACGGAGTAATAAGGAGATAATGGCAGCAGCCCATAGCTGCCACTAAGTCCTAGGTTAATCATGGCAGGCGTCTCCCCGAGATGCCTTCCATGATTAACCTGTAAGTGAAAGAAAATAAACACACACATCCAAAAAATCCTTTATTTGTAATGAAAAACAAAAAAAAATATCTTTCACCACTTTATTAATCCCTCAAAAACACCTCCAGGTCCCACGACGCTTCCAGCTCTGCTACATGGGAAGCTGACAGGAGCAGCAGTAGAACACCGCCACTTCTGTGAGCTCCATGCAGTGACTGAAGTGAGTCGTGCGATCAGCTGTGCTGTCACTGAGGTTACTCGCGGCCACCGCTCTCAGGTGGAGGACTGAAGCTGTGGCCACGAGTAACCTGAGTGAAAGCACAGCTGATCGCGCGGCTCACTGCAGTCAATCAGGGGATTTGCGATCACAGGTGAGTCCTTCCCGTCTGACCGCAAATCAAGCCACGGCACATGCACAGAGCTGCGCGATCACAATGAAGTCGGTTGAAGTTCATCCAAGTTCATTCTGATGAGGGGCACTGTCTCGCAGCCAGCCATGCTCTTTTTGACAGTCCGGTCCCACTCGGCTCTGCTGCAAGTCTATGGGGATGCTGCATAGCCGAGTGAGACCGTACTGTGAAAAATGTGCATTCTGGATGCTTTTCCCATTCTGTCTATGGCAGAGCAAGTATCCAGAATGCATGAATTCTCCAGAAATGTGCGCACGTTGTGTTCTGACGAATGCATCTCAGAACGCAGCTTTTTTGGCTGCGTTCTAAGACACACAGGCAGTGACTTACACACTGCGGAAATGAACGCAATGTGCGCACATAGCTTACTCTAAGGACAGTGTCACACTGGCGTCTGACTCGCACGAATGCAATGTGAGAAAATCTTTCTTTGCACTCGACCCCAAGTAGGACAATACTGCAACTCACATCTGCAAGTTTTTCCTCAGCTGTGGAAAAAATTTGCAGCATGCTGCAATTGTCTGTAAGTCTCTCATCACTCTCACCCATACAAGTCTATGGGTGCAAGTGAAACATTGGACTTCACTCGGATATCCAAGTGCAATGCGATATACGCACAGCCTAGCAATAGAGGAGATAGAGAGATTAATCCTTCCCTCTCCTCTCCATGACACTCTGCTCACACTCACACCAGAACAGGAGCTGGGGGTTATTAGCATATCATATCTGATACTCTTGCATCGAATGCCAAATGCTAGTGTGACTCCAGCCTAAAGGTACCGTCACACTAAGCAACTTACCAGCGATCCCAACAACGATAGGGATCGCTGGTAAGTTGCTAGGAGGTTGCTGGTGAGATGTCACACTGCGACGCTCCAGCGATCCCACCAGCAACCTGACCTGGCAGGGATCGCTGGAGCGTTGCTACACGAGTTGCTGGTGAGCTCACCAGCAACCAGTGACCAGCCCCCAGCCAGCAGCGCCGCGTGGAAGATGCTGCGCTTGGTAACTAAGGTAAATATCGGTAACCAACCCGATATTTACCTTGGTTACCAAGCGCACGCAGCTACAGGTGCAGAGAGCAGGGAGCAGCGCACACTGAGCGCTGGCTCCCTGCTCTCCTACTTACAGCACACATGGGGTTAATTAACCCGATGTGTCCTGCAGCTAAATGTTCACAGAGCAGGGAGCAGCGCACAATGCTTAGCGCTGGCTCCCTGCTCTCCTACTTACAGCACACATGGGGTTAATTAACCCGATGTGTCCTGCAGCTAAATGTGCACAGAGCAGGGAGCAGCGCACAATGCTTAGCGCTGGCTCCCTGCTCTCCTACTTACAGCACACATCAGGTTAATTAACCCGATGTGTCCTGCAGCTAGCTATATGTGCACAGAGCAGGAGCCGGCAGCACAGGCAGTGAGAGCGGGGGAGGCTGGTATCGAAGGTAAATATCGGGTAACCAAGGACAGGGCTTCTTGGTTACCCGATGTTTATATTGGTTACCAGCCTCTGCAGAAGCCGGCTCCTGCTGCCTGCACATTTAGTTGTTGCTGTCTCGCTGTCACACACAGCGATCTGTGCTTCACAGTGGGACAGCAACAACTAAATAATGGCCCAGGACATTCAGCAACAACCAACGACCTCACAGCAGGGGCCAGGTTGTTGCTGGATGTCACACACAGCAACATCGCTAGCAACGTCACAAAAGTTGTTCGTTAGCAGCGATGTTGCTAGCGATGTTGCTTAGTGTGACGGGGCCTTTACTGTTCCACTACTGGTTTTGGTTTCCAAATACCGAGGTAAAAATCTAACTAAAAACTCAACGTGCACACATGGTCTTCCAGGTTCTGCTTGTGAGTATATTTTAGGTACTTTCCTCTCTCTCCATTACAGATCTGTGTATCTAAGGCTATGTGTCCACGTTGCTTTTTTACCTGCTTTTTACCTGCTTTTTTGCTGCTTTTTCAACTGCAGCGTTTAATGCCAAAATGGATGTGTTCTGCTTTTCAAGCAAAGTCTATGTGAATTTGGGTTTCTTGTGCCCACTATGCAGTTCAAACTGCGCCTTTTTCTGGCAGAACTTTGGACAAAAACTCAGCTTTGCAGTGCAAAACCCAAATGGCAAAAACAATTGACATGTCAATTGCTTTTGCCATTTGCGTTTTGAACTGCAAAGCAGAGTTTTTGCCCAAATTTCTGCCAGAAAAAGGCGCAGTTTGAACTGCATAGTGTGCACAAGAAACCCAAATTCCCATAGACTTTGCTTGAAAAGCAGAACACATCCATTTTGGCATTAAATGCTGCAGTTGAAAAAGCAGCAAAAAAGTAGGTAAAAAGCAGGTAAAAAGCAACGTGGACACATAGCCTGAAGCCTGCTTTAGACGTTGCAATTTCGCATACGATATCGTATGCGATTTGCAACGCCCCCATCGTATGTTTATTGAAAAGCATCAAAGAAAATGTGAGCTATTATCATCAAAAATCCTTCATTTAACACCTTTCCAACATTAAGCCCCCTTCATACGTCCTTTTTTTTTTAAAAAAACAAAACAAAAAAACCTCACTTCCATTTTGACCATCTGTGTGCCTATCCGTGTGTACATGTGTCATCCGTTTGCTATCCATGTACCGTCCGTGTGTAATTTAAATACATTGTAGTCTTTAATACCACCGCTGTTATCTGAGTACATAATCTAAAATGTAGAGCCCATGACCATGGGCTAGGACAAACTGGGCCTGCTGCAAGAGCACACCAAACACACTTATTATTTAGACCTAGCTTCCTGTCTCTCTTTGCGCGAGGGAGTGGGACATCACTGTTGAAGCCAGAACAGTTTAAGCAGGTTGTGGGCTGGATGGCAGATACAGCTTCCAGATTGTTTACTAGCACCAACATATTTACTATACATTCCAGTCTGACTAGTCAAAAGTCGAGGCCACATATTCCTCACCCTGATGCTCCTTTCTTCCACCATGGCAAGTCCAAGGGGACAAGTGACCCCACACTTGGACACTATGAGGTGCTCTTGAGGAGATCATGTGTGGTGATGCCCAAATATTTAAGCAGCCATGGTGAGTAGAAGCCTACCGTGGGGAACAATTACTTTCTGAAGAGGTGAATGATGATGATGAGAAACAGATGCCATAAAGTCATGTTGAGTCAACAAATCTGGTGGTGGACCAAAGTAAGGAAGTGGAAGACGAGGTGATGGATAATGATTTCACTCACCCAACTTGGTGAGATGGCATGCAGAGCAAGCACAGCAAGCACAGCAGCGCAGAGAGGGAGGGATCCTCAATAAGACAACAGGCAGGTAGAAGCAGTAGGGTGGCCAGAGGGGGAAGGTGGATAACGCTTCCCAGAGCACCTGCAGGCAGACAGATCTTAGGCAAAGGGTTAGGTATTTCCTGCTCTGGGACTTTTTACAGAAAGTGCAGAAGACAAAAAAAAAAAGTAACCTGTGCTATACCAAATTCACCAGAGTCCTGACCACTACCAGCCTGACCACTGCGAGCATGATCAGGCATATGTCTTCCAAGCACCCAACTAGGTGGGCCAAATGCCTGGTTCTTAATCAGTGTCTGTAAGTGAAATCATTGCCTCTTCTCTTGTCCTATATGCTGGACAATTCATTGCCCACTGCCCAGGATGCCTCCTGCCCTGCACCTATCGGTGCATATTTGCAACTATCATCAGCAACCATGTCCACTTTTGTATACCAGCGTAGCATCCAGCTGTCTCTATCCCAGACCTTGGAACACATAGTATGCATGATAGTATGCAGCCACGCACAGGCTCAAACACTAAATGAACACATGTCCAGACTGCTTGTCCTGCAAATGTTGATGTTTAGGGTTGTGGAAACAGAGGCTTTTTGCTACCTGATTATGGTGGCCATCTCTCAGGAATTTGTCCTCAGCCACCTATATTTTTCCTGGTGTTCCATCTCTGCCTTACACAGGCACAATTCTCTTTCCTGGCCCTGCTCTTGACCACTCCTGATCTGATTCTTCCTCCGCCTGCCCCAAAGAGCGATGGGACAGTGTGTTGAAAACCACAAATACAGACAAATGAGGGAAGACCAAAGCTCTGTCACACAGCATGCACACCCAAAGGTAAAGACAATAAGAGATTCAGGAGGAAAAACAAGAGCAGGAAGGAAGTACAACACAAAAACAATGGGTAAATTTCACAACGTCTTCAAGCAATAGGCACAACTTAAGCACAACCATCCCCAGAATGTCTGGGATACCACACATCGCAGACAAACATAGAATAAACTGTTGCTGGCATGGGTAGAAGTTTTCAACCAGCAGAAATAGGAAGAGAACAGATTTGATAGGTCTCCCCGCAACATGTGATTAAAGGAACAAGCAGACTAGCAAAGATTCACTCTTGATAGCCTTCCTATGAATCAGCACACAGCAGGTTGATGCCTGAGTCCATCTGAGTTGATCTGAGACACCAGAGAAATGATCGGGCAGAGTGTCAGAATCTGCAATCTGAAAAGAGCCCAATGGCACCATGACAGTTAATGAAGTTTGTTTAAAACTCTGTGTGACACAAAGGTCTAGGACAGTTTCATTAGACACTCCTAGTACCCTGGCCATGATGTGCGGGGTATTCTGACAAGGAGGGAACAGTTTTGGAAGATGATGGAGTATCTAGCTGACCATGCCCCATTTCTCCGTGATTGCTCTGTACCGTACAGCTGTTGGATATCCAAGCTGGACATGTATATACATATATGAGAAACGGGTTTGTGCCGCACTCAAAAATCACTGTATCCAAGGAATTTACTTTAGATCTCTTTTTTATTACAGTTCCAACGCGTTTCAGAGACATATACCGTCTCCTTCTTCAGGGAAAAGAGGAAATGTACACACAGTATGCAGACCAGATGGTTATATAGGAGTCCATTAAAGACACGTTAATTCCAGTGACGTCAATGCTCTCATGGTAACAGAGTGACTCATGAGCACGTGAAGACTGCAGAAAAAACTGTGTTAGCATTTAGAAATAAAAAAAAAAAAAAAATTTTATATATATATGCAAGCATCTAAACTTTTTCAAACCATTCTAGTACCACGTTTAACAGTTTTATGTCCATCATCACATTTATACGCTTTTGGAAAGAAACCAAACACTTTTAATATACGGTATATAAATGAAAATTTTTATTTATCACTTTTATTCATCATTTTTTATTTTTCAGTCAATCATGGTTTGAAAAAGTATATACATATATAAAAATCTTTATCACGTTTATCACGGGGCCGCTGCTTGGAACCACGCTGACACTCACATGCTTTACAAGGGGTTGTGACTGGCACAACCTCATCAGGTGAGTGTTTTACTCATGATTTTCTAAACGGTCATTGCCGGGTAAGACCCTATTTGCGCCTTTTGTTTTCCTTATCTCTAGCAGCCTTCAGCCCATCGGGTATTAGGATCTGGCCTTTGGACCTTATCCTCTTGGAAACTTGGCAGCAGAGGGTCGCTTATGATGGATTATTACAACAACCGACTATCATCTAGAGAGAGGTTAATCCTGAAAACTGTCGGTACTCAGGATTCCTTGGATGTGGAGACCTGCATGGATTCTGGAATCCCCTTCTCTGAAGAGGATACTGTCCAGATGAGGAAGTTATTTTATGCCATGGAGGACATCCTCAAAGAGGAAATGCATTACAGTCTGGACGCCAGATTTTTAACAATTTATATGGAGGAAAAACTTTGCCCAAGGGGCCTGCAAATTCAACGGACTACACCATTTCCTCAGGATTTATCATTTACAGCAAAATGGGACAAACTTCTAAATGACTGCATGCAAGGTATGTTACTTTGTTTGCATGAAAAAAGAACTCAAATTGCTCTAACTGCTATGTCTAAAATTTCCACTCTATATGATGAACTGAATGCCTTTACTTTGCACCCTGAGTATAAGTACCTCAATTCTGGTTTGAATACAAGGCTCATACAATTAGAGCATGATACTATAATTAGGAAGTCAAAGAAACTTCAGAGAGACAGGCTCGACAGACATCATGCCAATACGGGCAAGACACCAGTAGCAGCACCTAGATTAAATAGCTATAAAAGGCAAAATTCCACAAGTTACAACTTTCCAAATAAAAGAAGTTTTGTCAACAGTAGGTTTCATAAAACTAATGAGGCCAGCTCTCCTATTACGTTTGACCCGCCCAAAGGGGCAGTAGGAGGGTGCCACACGGTTCAGGTTGCAGCTGTACTCCCTGATCAGATTGACATCATAGCTAAAGAAGTATTCCTAAAAAATAGTATCCCTCCCCAAAGTAAATCACGGGGGATTGTAAAGCATAGTAATATCTCCAAGGAATCTGTTCCTTTTACTCACAAAGACAGTAATAAATCTGGACTAGACGGGGAGCTTCAGACAGGGATCATATCCCAAAATACTGAAGATACGCAAACCCAGCTCGCAAGGATCAGAAAACAAATTGATCAAATTAAAAAAGATAGAGCCATGGCAGATCAAAATGCCTCTGTCCTTCAGAAAGATATGACATTGGATGAAGATTTTATAGACCTACTAAATTTATCTGTCCATGAGGACCCTTTTTCCGCTATTCCCCACTACCTCAACCATGACCCCCACCAGCAGTGATAAAATTATCATTGACAACACCAACATGGCACTGCCACTTGTCCCCTTTTTGCCCTTTGTTAAGCAACCGAAAAATAACCTTATTACGGATTTTTTAGTCCTAAAACCGTCTACAACCAAAAAAAGAAAAAATACAGAAGAAGAACCAGAGCAGGTTCTAAATCAAAACAAAAAGAGAGTTACAAAATAAATCCCATCATTAAATATACAAACAAACATGCAGGGAAAGACCCATCAAAAGGTGTATTACAAGCTCAGGAAAATACTGTTATTAACCATACTGATGGGAAGCCAAATATTCCCCAAGATTTTGAGACACAAAGAAATCAAAAACAAAAAACTAAAGTAAAAACAAAAAATATTTTTAATTTATCTGATTATAAACTCAGTGACAATGAAATCAAAGTCCTAAACAAAGGGCTATCCTTTTGTCCTTCCTATAGAACTAAGGAATTTGACATTTTTCTGGACATACAGAGATTCGTCAGAAAACTTACTCTTAAGAGACACTTCCTAATGTAAAAGGAGAGTCTTCCCAGTGAGCAGCCTGAAACTGACCCCCTTTGTCCATACAACAGTAAAAGCCAAATCTAAATTTTATCCCATCAAAAGTAAAGGTCATCTTCTAAAGACCTTTAGTGACCTAGTCTTGTCCGATCTTAAGGAAATCGTTCATCAAAATAAAAAATTGAAGAAAAACCTGTCCCGTCCAGAAAGGGAAGCACTTGTCCTTTTAAAAAATAACACCAATATAGTGATTAGAGCAGCAGACAAAGGGGGGGGGGATAGTCATCCAAAACAGGGCCGATTATTTAAAAGAAGCCTTTAGGATTCTATCAGATACAAAATATTATAAAAAAACGAAAGAAGTATGCTATAAACAAGCCACGACTAACTATAGGGCTCTGATTCAAGAGGCAGTCGATGGGAGTATTTTAAATCCAACAGAGCAAAAATTCCTGCAAATAAAAAATCTGGCTCAAGCCTTTTTTTATCATCTACCCAAGATACATAAAGATCTATCTAATCCACCGGGTAGACCAATAATTTCAGGTATTGACTCTCTTACCTCTAACCTGGCCAAATATGTTGATTTAATTTTACAACCGTATGTATTGAGTCTGAGCAGCCATTTGAGAGACTCGGCTCATCTCATAGAGAAAATCAGTGGCATAATTTGGAAGGATTCCTACACGTTTGTCACCATAGACGTAGCTTCCCTGTACTCTAATATTCAACACCATTTAGGTCTCTTTAGCATTGGTTTATTTTTGGAAAATGATAAAAAGATACCACAGTCTCAAAAAAATTTCATACTAAAAAGTATGAGC
The DNA here is from genome assembly GCF_048569485.1 of Anomaloglossus baeobatrachus. NCBI lineage: Eukaryota > Metazoa > Chordata > Amphibia > Anura > Aromobatidae > Anomaloglossus > Anomaloglossus baeobatrachus. The sequence continues at coordinate 815,980,107 of NC_134353.1, read as the reverse complement.
TTTATACTTCATAACAATTATTTTTATTTCTCTGACACACTGTATCACCAATGCCTTGGGACAGCGATGGGGTCAAAGGCTGCATGCTCTTACGCTAACTTGTTCATGGGGGTTTTTGAACTGTTACACATAGAGAATGGTCCTCATGAGAAAGGGATCATAACTTATAAAAGATTTATCGATGATCTATTCATCATATGGGATAGGGACTTCTTTGACGTGGATTTTTTATTAGACCATTTGAATACCAATGAGTGGGGCCTTAAGTTCACCTCCACAGTCCATCCTGATGAAATTAATTTTTTGGATCTAACGATCTATCATAAAAATAATAAATTATATACTAAGAATTTCTTCAAAAAGGTGGACACAAATGGGTATGTCCATTATAATAGCGAACATTACAAAAAATGGTTAAATAACATTCCACTTAACCAATATAAAAGAATTAGAAGAAATTGCTCGCAAGATATTGATTTTAAAAATCAAGTAGAAGTTTTAAAAAACCGTTTTTTGGAGAAAAACTACCCAAAAACATTGGTAAAGAAAGCTTATAAAGCATCTTCAGGTCTTAAACAGATAGATCTGGTGAAACGTAAAATAGATATCTCCACCTCGCCTGGAGCTTGTGGGGCTTCCAGAGAAATAACTCCAGTGAATAGACAAGACCGTGGTTTGAATTTAATCACCACGTATAGTAGTGATAATAGAGCAATAAAAAATGTCCTGTCCAAACATTAGGGGATTTTGCAAAATGATCCCTTTCTCAAATTGGTTTTACCCCCCACCCCAGGGATTACTTTTAGGCGGGCCCCCACGATTAAAAACATCCTGGCTCCCAGTAGATTAAGATCCTTAATAGCACAGCCCAAATCCTGTATTGTGGCTGGTTCATATAGATGTGGATCCAGGAAATGTCTCTGTTGCAAAAGCATCTGTCACAATAGGACCTCTTTCTGCTCCTCAAATGGAGGTGAATATTTTAAAATAAAAGACCGCATGTCCTGCCTATCAAATTTCGTCATATATCTCATAGAATGTTCTTGCGGCAAGTTATATGTGGGCAGAACAAGTCAAGCCCTTCACAACAGGCTCAATTCACATCGCCACAATGTAAGATCTGGTTTTCTCCTGCATAGTTTGTCCAGACACTGCACAGTCCAGCACAACAGAAATCTGGATTTTACGATCACTCCAATTGAGCAGATCAGTCCCCTGATTCATAATAGATCAGAGACGCTTAGTCGCAAGGAGACCTTTTGGATCCACAAACTAAATACGCTAACCCCCTTTGGATTGAATGAAGTTGTAGATCTGTTTTATTAACTGCTAGACATCAGGTTTTAATGGGCAATAACATCATCATTCATCCTCTTTAGCTAACACCAACTTTTACATTTTAATGTTTAGTTTCATATATTTCTCTATTTGCGGTTTTCATTGCTCTTTTCATTTACGGGCAAATATATTCCCCATATGTTTATTGATGAATTTTATATGATCCTTAAGGAGTTCAGCATTAATTTCTCCTTCTCACATGAATTTTTATATATTTATATGTTTTTATATGTTGTTATACGAATATTATTTATGCATTTCAAGTTTAATCACTTGAATTTTATTGAATGCTGTTTTTGGATTTTTATTGAAGTTTTTATCCCAGCGCGTTTCCATGTCATGCGGACTTAGTTTACTTCATTTAAACGTCAGTTTTTATTAATTATTATAAATTATTACATTATTGAATCCCAAAAAATTTTTTTTGATATATAAAAAAAATTTTATAAAAAAATTTTTTTTTATATCCTTTACATATTTTACATCCATATACATCTATATATGTTTATATATATTTCATATTAGTGTGTACATTTATTATGATATATATTTCATTCAAGTCATCTGCAACTATACGAGGTGCTTATTCATATATATTTATTTATATTTATTCATTCATATATATTTGTTGGGCAATAATCTTTGCACTATATTTTTCATCCTATTCACCCATCCACTTCTTCAATATGTGTTGCATGCCTGTTTTTCGCACTCAGAATGTTGGTGCGGCATTTGCACCCGAGTTACCTTCATTGTATTTTTCACGCATGCGCTGTCTCTTTTTTCCCACGGGTTGAACTTATTTCACCCTGGTTTTCATTGAGAACTAGCTTAGTGTCTTTGTGCAGGCGCTCTCCTTTCACTTTAAGTTCACGGTTTCTGCTGTCTAGGAATCTCTCGGAAGTCTCTTGTCTCATTAGCATCTATATACACATGTTCTGTTCTCAAATGCACATTCTTTTATCAAATTGACACATTAGCCATTTATGTACCAATTTCAAATGCACATTTTTTCATTAAACCGACACAATTCATTTTTTATTTTACACATTAATACCTTTGGCATCTATATACACAATTTTTCAGCGCATTTGCACGTTATGAATTTACACCTTTTTGATTCCCTTTACTGTGGAGTCATTTAGTAGCTGTTTGATTTTGCCATCTCCAATAAGCAGCCAGCCATGGAGCAATGGATGATTACAAGCCACTCTGAGCCAGAACTCAAGGAAATGCTCCTCCCTTTGGGGTTCTAGTACCACGTTTAACAGTTTTATGTCCATCATCACATTTATACGCTTTTGGAAAGAAACCAAACACTTTTAATATACGGTATATAAATGAAAATTTTTATTTATCACTTTTATTCATCATTTTTTATTTTTCAGTCAATCATGGTTTGAAAAAGTTTAGATGCTTGCATATATATATAAAAAAATTTTTTTTTTTTTCTAAATGCTAACACAGTTTTTTCTGCAGTCTTCACGTGCTCATGAGTCACTCTGTTACCATGAGAGCATTGACGTCACTGGGATTAACGTGTCTTTAATGGACTCCTATATAACCATCTGGTCTGCATACTGTGTGTACATTTCTTCTTTTCCCTGAAGAAGGAGACGGTATATGTCTCTGAAACGCGTTGGAACTGTAATAAAAAAGAGATCTAAAGTAAATTCCTTGGATACAGTGATTTTTGAGCGCGGCACAAACCCGTTTCTCATATATGTATATACATATATAAAAATCTTTATCACGTTTATCACGGGGCCGCTGCTTGGAACCACGCTGACACTCACATGCTTTACAAGGGGTTGTGACTGGCACAACCTCATCAGGTGAGTGTTTTACTCATGATTTTCTAAACGGTCATTGCCGGGTAAGACCCTATTTGCGCCTTTTGTTTTCCTTATCTCTAGCAGCCTTCAAGCTGGACATGTGGCATTGACTAAATGTCAACATCTTGGAGGTGCCCTGCCCTATTGGTAGGGTTTTATCTGAGCAGGTTTTAGTGCCGCTGGGTGCATAACATCTGATAAGCGCATCCACCTTGTCAACTAAGAATGCTGACAGACTGACTCTTATCAAAATGAACAAGGCCTGTATTGACCCAGACTTCATAACCCCATCGGATTACAGGAGTTGAATATTAAGTCATCTAAAATGTTCCTTTTTTTGTGTTGCATTCCCATGAACCCCTTCCCACCCAAATAAGGGTATATTGTTCCTGTGTTCATCCTTATTTGTGTCCTTCTGCTCCTCCTGCACCATATTAAAAAGATCATGAAGCGAGCTTTGCTCTTAATATTTCCAGGGTGTGTGTGTGTGATGCCCTGCTGCACAAGTTTTAGAGACTAAAGGCCCCATTACACGCAGCGACATCGCTAACGAGATATCGCTGGGGTCACGGAATTCGTGATGCACATCCGGCCTCGTTAGTGACGTTGTTGCATGTGACACCTACGAGTGACCGCTAACGATCAGAAATACTCACCAAATCGTTGATTGTTGACACATCGTTAATTTTCAAAATATCGTTGCTCATTCAGGACGCAGGTTGTTCCTCATTCCTGAGGCAGCACACATCGCTATGTGGGACACCCCGGGAATGACAAACAACAGCGTTCCTGCGTCGTCTGGCAACAAGGTGGGAGTGACGTTCATGCGGCTGCTCTCCGCCCCTCCGCTTCTATTGGTGGCCCACTGAGTGACGTCGCTGTGACGCCGAACGAACCACCCCCTTACAAAAGACGTTGTTCGACGGCCACAGCGACGTTGTTAGGAAGGTAAGTATGTGTGACGCGTACCGGCGATATTGCTCGCCACGGGCAGCGATTTGCCCGTGACGCACAAATGACGGGGCAGGTGCTACTGCTAGCGACATCGCTAGCAATATCACTGCGTGTAAAGCAGCCTTTACTTTTAATAATCTCTTACATATATAAATAAACATATATACCCTCCAAGGGCAAATGTTTTTCAGCCCTTGCACATAGTTCACATGGTTTACCAGTATAGGAGTCACACTTATTACTAATGGTAAAAAATTGTTTGCAGAGGCCCTCCTTTACTTCTTTTTCAGGCTGTATCATAATGTCACCTTCTAATTGTTTTATAGCCCTTGCACAGAGTGCATAGGATTTACCAGTCTAGAAGTCCCACTTCTTACCAATGCACTGACACACTGAAAGTGTCTCTTGAGTGACAGCAACTAGAGATTTCAAAGACTGAAAGAAAATAATACAGGCAGCATATTTTCAATAGTGTATCCCTTTATTATTTTTAATTCCTTTACCAACCAGCTGTTTTCACCTTCTTGACCTGGCCAATTTTTTCAGTGCTGACCAGTGTCATTTTATGAGATTATATGAGGTCATCATGATGACCTCGGCTCACCATAGCGATGTTCAAGCCCTCGTGATTACATCGCGAAGGCACTTATCGGAGGGGAGAGGGAGCACGATCTCTCTCCCAATCCCCTAAGTGCCGCAATCGATATTGATAGTTTCATTTAGGGTGTTAAACAACCAGAGATGGGGCAAAGACTGTACCTGGCTTTGAGAGTCAGGGCTCGGCTGTAGGGAAAGCTGAGTCCCTGACAGCGATCATGCCAGGTGCAGCTCCTGTGTCCCTACAGGTCCTAGGTCGGGAACTACCTTCCTTCTAGGAGGTATAGGTATGTCCAAGGGGTTAAAAGAATAAGCTTTTATTTTCTGGATCAAAAATACTTTGTCTTTTATTTTCCTCAAGGAAACATTGCACTTTTTAAGGCTAAATTCAGACTAGCAAATATGCTCTAATCCAAGAGAATCAGACTGATTAGCCAAATGACACTATGACCAAACTCTGATCAGAGTTTGACAAGAGTGTGACCATAGTGTGATCCAATTTTCTGGGATGAGAAGAAAACGGAGAAAAAAAAAATCTCCATCTTCTCCATTCTGTCAGTCTGGGAAAATTGGACCGCACTCAGATGTCATCCAGCTGCAGTCTGATATTTTCTACATATCCATTAACTTGCATGGTCAAATGTGATCGGATAATCAGATTGAAAAAAATGCGCCGAGCCACATAGAATATTTGTCAGATCGTACTCAGATTAAAAATACGGTGGTGTGAGCCAGACATTAATTACACCAATGTCTTATTGAGCACAGAATACCATTTATACATTTGGTGTAAGGGGCACTTTGCACACTACGACATCGCAGGTGCGATGTCGGTGGGGTCAAATTGAAAGTGACGCACATCCGGCGTCGCAGGCGATATCGTAGTATGTGAATCCTTTATGATACGATTAACGAGCACAAAAGTGTCGTAATCGTATCATCGGTGTAGTGTCGGTCGTTTCCATAATTTCGAAAGGACCGATGTTACGATGTTGTTCCTCGTTCCCGTGCGGCAGCACACATCGCTGTGTGTGAAGCTGCAGGAGCGAGGAACATCTCATGCTTTGTGGCTATGCGGAAGGAAGGAGGTGGACGAGATGTTTACGTCCTGCTAATCTCCGCCCCTCCGCTTCTATTGGCTGCCTGCTGTGTGACGTCGCTATGACACCGCACGACCCGCCCCCTTAATAAGGAGGCGGGTCGCCGGCCAGATCGACGTCGCAGGGCAGGTGAGTGCATGTGAAGCTGCCATAGCGATAATGTTCGCTACGCCAGCTATCACCATGATATCGCAGCTGCGACGGGGCGGGGACTATTGTGCTCGGCATCGCAAGCATCGGCTTGTGATGTCGTAGTGTGCAAAGTGCCCCTAAGGGTATGTGCACATGATATATTAAAGAGGCTGGTGGAACCACTGAATTTTCCAATGTGAAAACACTTTTTTTCCTTTGGTGCGTCTTCGCTGGGTCTCTTCAGCTGTTTTTGCGCCTTCTCTGATGTAGCATCTTTGCTTTATATTGACAAGTATATAAAGCGAATGGCTTCCCAACAAAGCTACCAAAGAATAAACATGTTACTTTCTTTAACCACATATAGTAAAAAAAAAAGTATTAAAGCCTTTCCTGGTGTATGGTTTTTTTTTTTTCGAAAATGTTTACAACATCATAGTATGGCAGTTGGTGACTGAATAAAATGGCATTTGAGGTTCCACAATTTTTCTGGCGCAATGTACTTTTATTCAAAGACTTAATAATCATTTGAGATAAACTGTTTGCAAACCTAGTTTAGCCCATTATTTAATGCCTATAGCCTTCTCTTTAGAGAAGATGCCAAAATGTAAATATTTTAAATGATATGAGTATGATAAACATGTTACTATGTATACCCATTCTCTATTAATCCCAGAATTTCTTATTCGTAAGAAGTTTTAGCTTGAAAATATTTTGATAAATAAAAAGAGGAAAAGCTTCATTTCTATAAATATTTATAACGAATGAGACGTTTACGAAGCTCTTAATAAAAGGTAAATGACTATCAGCGGTTACAAGCACCTGCAGCTTCAGCCATGCTGGTTTAATAGGAAAGCGGGGAAGTATGCTACTGTGATTTTGATTAACATATTTCCCTCTCAGTTTCCGCTCTGCTGCGTTGCAGGTTTTGTTTTCCATTACTGAGAAGTTTTCTTCAGACAGCTTAAATCCATGCCACAAGATTTACTTGTCTAGTCAAATAAAAAAAATGTATCTGTATTATGTGATTTCTAGGTGTGGATATTTGGAACTTCATTTACAAATGTACTTTGTATTTTACTATTGTATAATGTTTTCATTAGTTGTAAAAGCATACTGCAACATCTTAGCCACAAAGGCCAATATTTTCACTCTAAAATACTATATATTAACATTGTATGAGGCCTCATTCATATGACAAAGGGTATTGGCGAGTCATGTGTGATTCCACCACCAACTCCTACGCCTTCCCCTCCTTTTTCTCTAAAATAACAGACAAGATACCTGTATGGATTAAGGTGGCCACAACAGCCTTTTTTAAGTATTTTTTTAGTATAACAAATCAACTATAAGGATTGGCCTCAAAGCCCCATAACCAGTTATAGGTAACATATAAACACCTGCTGAATTTACCTTTAGCCATTTAAGTACCAGCTCAGAGGCACCTGTTAACCAACCTTACTCTATCACCATAATACAATACCAGCAAGCCCTTTTCAACCCTCAAAGAGGTTGTCCACTACTTTTTATTGATGGCCTAGCCTTAGGATAGGTCATCAATGTCTGGTTGGCCGAGGTCTGACTTCCCTGCCAATAAGCTGCTTTCAGCACATGCAGCAGCCGGCAGACGGAAATGCTCAGTTCCGAAGCTGCCCATCAACTAATAGCGGCCACGTACTGCACATGCACCTCCCATACAAATCAATAGGAAGCAGATGCGCAGTAACCAGCGGCGGTTACTATCAGGAGATGGGGCAGCTACAGAAGTGAGCATTTCTAGCAGCCTGCTGCTGCCGCCGGCACCCAGAACAGCTGATCAGCTTTAGTGCTGGGTGTCGGACCCCAGCCGATCAGACATTGATGACCTATCCTAAGTATAGGCCATTACTGGAAAAGTAGTGGATAACTTCTTTAACTCGAGAGTTCTCTTACTCACCACCACTTAAAGTCTGTTTGAGGGTCCACAACCTTGTGGGCTTCCCCCACCAATCCACAAATAACCACATCAACCAACTTCGAGGACCTTCCCCCCGTACACCACTAACATAAATGTTTTGCACCCCTCAAACATTTATGTCCCTCCACATTTTCACAACACACTCTATGCCTTCCTGTATTATGAGACACCACATATCCAGCCCAACAGCGTTGAGTTGAACCCCATCCCGCCTCCAAAATGCGTCTTCGCCAGATTCCAAATCAGTGTAATGCACCACCACTTCACCATTCAGAGCCATATAATCCACAGATTGATTAACTTTTATGCTGGCTTTATCCACTCTCTCTACAGACCTCACACCCCATCAAATTTTATGTGGAACAATGTCTGACCAAACCGTAATAACTGCGGGAAACAGTCCACAATCTCAGGGGATAAATGCAATGTAATTTATCAATTCCCGAAACCGCCTTCTACCCAAATCGTTACCCCAATATGCAGCACCAATATATCAAGGACTCTATTCTACCTAGTGAACCAATGAAATTCATTCAGAAATTGACTCCATATCATGGCTCTATTACTGATCCACTGGAGCATGGGCTCTTCATTCTGAATTCCTAACTGCTGCCCCACCGGCAGCACCGCTGCTCATGATGTCACCCAAAAAACAAACGAGTGGCCCATAATCCAGACAAGCTGGAGCTACGTACCTGCAAAAATAAAATGCATAACATAATTTCCTTCCCCCACATTTTTTTTTTTTTTAGAGCAAACGTATACTAAGTAAATTGAACATAGTACTTTAATCTGGCTGATTCCCATCTCCCAATTTGCTTCACCACTTCGGCACTTATCTCCCCTTTGCAGCCACAGTGGCAACCCCAATTCTAAAAGAATGCCCAGTATAATCTGCTGATGACACCTCACCTATCTAAAACAACATTTAAAAATATTCACAAATTGAAAACGAGACAAATAGAACTCATCACCATCAACCAATAAAGGAGCGCTAGGCCCTCTACGTCCCATACCGAAATTCTTCAAGCAATGTATTGGTCACATAGAGGAAGTCATAACCCTAAAATTACTACTTTACAACCTTTAATAAACTGATCGGCCTTCAATGAACCAATCAATATTTCAATTCTGTCTTTATACAAATCCACCTATTCTCTCAACAAGCCCCCATTTTTGACTTACGAGCAATAACCAGCTCCCCAATCACAAAGTCTCAAAAAAGGTAAGGAAAAAACGCTAATTTAAACAAACAAATTTCCTAGGGTGAATAACAGGCCAGCTCCACCTGAATGCCCAAAACTAGCAGTAACTCATAGGAAACTGGACTTCTCGTATCCATTACTTTCCACCCTCTTCTCCATCCTTTCAATGCCTACACAACTAAATAGGATTTTGTCACATCTTCTGCCTCCCTTACTTTAAACCAAAACACCAAATCCACCATAAACCTATTCATTTTTTAAACTGACAATTCTTCCTCCCAATAGTGACCCACTAACAGCAGGTGCAGCAAACCTTCATTGTCAACACCTCCACCTAAAGACACGTTTCAATTCTGCCAGACTTTCCAGGCCATAGAATATGCTACCATGTCCTGCCCAATAAGGATGATGAAATCAGATTTTTTTGCTGCTCGAATGAGAAATCCCACAATTCCGCTGGACATACCAAGCCTGTTTTCTACGCCGATGGTGCCACTTCTCGGAACCATTCCGACTACGAAATAATGTCAGCAATTGAATTCTCAATACCAGGAATAAATGCCACTATCACCCAGACATTTAATGACAATGCTAATAAGACCAAATGATGTAAAACTCCAATCATTGGAGGAGAAAATGCTGATAATGAAATGCAGACACCACCCCTAAATTATTGCAATGAATCTTCACTCTTTGTTCCTGAACCTGTCCACCCAAATCACCAATAGAGACTATGATCGGGAACAGTTCAAGTAAGGTTAAATTTTTAACTAATCCTTGAGCCCACTATTTCTGAGGCCAAAAGCCCAGCTACCCTGTCAATAGGTTCCAAAACCATTATGACCTTCCGCATCTGTAAATAATTTTAAATTTTAAACTGACCAGCTCCATCCTCAAAGATTTTCCATTTTAAAGACCTAAAAATTCAGCCAATTCTGATAATCTTCCCTTAGCTCTTTCTTTAATGGAAAATAATGATGAGGAGATTTTACCCCAGCCCTTGCCATGGCTCACCTCCGACAAAACAGACTGCCCACTGGAATAATGAGGCAAGTGAAATTCAGTTTCCCGTGCAAGGATTGTAGCTCCTTTAATGTCCCCTTATCCAATTTTTTAACATTTTTCCCCTCTGCCCTGAGATCCACCAATTTTTCCTCTGGCAACCTGAACTCCAAAGCATCAGTATCAATACCAATCCCTAAAAAGCTCAACACCGAGATCGGTCCTACTGTCTTTTCCTCTGCCAAAGGAACACAAAATGTATGAGCTACACTTTCCATAGTGTGCAACAGTACTGAACATTCAAATGAGTCTGCTCAGCCTATACACAAAAAGTCACCCAGACAGTGTATGCTAGACTTTACTTCAGAGGCATCCTTCACTACCCACTCTAAAAACGGCTACAAACCTCAAAATAAGCACAAGACATAGAACACTCTATTGGGAGTCAACAATCCACAAAGAAACCCCCATTAGAATAACAACTCAACAAGTGCATACTATCCGTAAGCACTGTTGATAGCCTGAAATCCACCTCAATATCGGTTTTGATTAACAACGTTCCTTTTCCACACAATCGCACCCATTTCCCATTCAGTTGCTGTGTCAAATGACGTATAAACAACTGAACACAACTCAGAATCTATGGCATCATTTACTGAAAAAACCTTTGGAAAGGATAATTAGTGGATCAACTGAAAATTATTCTGTTACTTCTTTGGCACCACCCCCAAAGGTGACACCCTAAGATTGTCAAGGAGAGGAACCGAAAAAGGATCAGCCAAATGACCCAGCACCATCATCTTCTCCAATTTTTCTGAAACCACCCCTGGAAACTGCAATGTCAAGTTCAAATTCTTTGTCAAGAATTTAACTTGTTTGTCAACAAACGGAATCCAAAAACCTTCCCCCAAATAATTTTTAATAGCATCTCCACTGCCCTATTGGGATTCCCCATCCTTGTTAGCTGAACCAGTGTCACTCCTTTTTTCAGTGGCATCTTCTTCCCTTTGGTCTTGCTCCCCAAAAACATTAAATGTACTATGACTCCCCCCACACAAGGAGCACTTGTGCTTGAATTTGAAGTTGGATCCGAACTTGCATGCCCTTTTGTTGAATAAAGTAGATAAACTAGAAAAGAGAAGCGCTGATAGGGTTTTACCAGATAAAACAAACGGTTAGCAAATGGTAAATGCACTCACCGATTGAGGTTGTGAGAGGTCACAACCACCACAGATAGCATGAGATAATGGCAGCTGCAGCGGCCCCACGTGTTTCAGACTTCAAAGTGGAGAGGGAGAAGGGGTTAAACCCGCGCAATCCGCCAGTAATCCAGAAGGAGATGTTGATAAATTAAACAATCTTTTATTCCATGGGTCTACGCATTTCAAGGTCTAAGACCTCTTCTTCAGGACCAGTAAATCAACAGTGTTGATTTACTGGTCCTGAAGAAGAGGTTTTAGACCTTGAAACGTGTAGACCCATGGAATAAAAGATTGTTTAATTTATCAACATCTCCTTCTGGATTACTGGCGGATTGCGCGGGTTTAACCCCTTCTCCCTCTCCACTTTGAAGTCTTTTGTTGAATAAGAAACACAGTCATTTCTGCATAGCCACCAAGTGTCCTGACTGCCCTGAAACCCCAGTGTGCCCTGGAAAGGACTGACTCCCCTGATCTGCCCTACTTGGGGCAGTTACCCTTAACCATAACGTGATATCTTTATGATCCCAACGGATGTTTGACGAAACCGCCTTGCGCTGATGAAATTGTTCGTCATAATGCAACGACCCTTGTGTTACGAACTGGCGCCGCCATAGCCGCAAGCAGCCTGCTGCGGTTCCTGTTGCGCCCAGGCGCCGGCTGCCGTTCTTGGCCGTGCCTTGGGTCGTCCAGTTGGCTGTTCCTTCCACCACGTCTAAGTGTGGAGAGGCGGCTAGTGCGCATGCGTGCGCCGATTTACCCCAGCCAGAGTCTAAGCCCGGTGTTTTGCCTTGTGAGCATGCTCAGCCTGATTGTGTTATGTCTGAGACTAAGTCCTCAGTTCAGGCTACTGAGCATGCTCCCACAATTAACCCTAACAGCCTCTTTGCACAGGTACTTGAACTTCGTGCTGTGTCTAAGTTCTGGGATGTGCCTACTGAGCATGCTCAAACTGATAGTCTGCTTTCTGAGCCTGTTGCTCAGGCTACTGAGCATGCTCAGGCACTTAGTGCATCAGAGGCTAGGTCCGGTAAGGACCTCACTGAGCATGTCCGTGAGGTGGCAGGCCCTGATAGGGCAGAGGGTGTCAGGTGTCCTGATGACGTGGCAACTCCGGACTGGCTCGCAGAGGCCCGCCCCTATGATCTGGCACCTCACCATTGGTCGTCAGACGATGACTGGTGAAGTGTTTGGGGCGTGGCTGCCATGAGGTCATCAATGACGTGGCGGTTCCGGATAGGTCGCATGTGACGTCACTGATGACAAGGCACTCCGCTATTGGACCTTGGTGGTTCCACCCTGGGTTTGGGGCGGACCCAGGTTATAAAAGGGGCTGGAGACAACATGGAGGTGTGCAGTCTTCATTTAGAGTTCTTGGTGGCATAAGCCTTGTTGGAAGCGGTAGGTAGGGCTAGGCGAACGGTGCCTGTCACGCCAAGATTCATGGCTCAGCACATGAGGGTCAGGCGCCGTGCTTGCTTGCTACCGTTCCTGTTGTGCTAGAGCAGTCCAGTGGCGTTAACTGGGTTGCGGCTGCTGCGTCACCTGTTCAGTAGTGCCTCCTACGCACACGGACAGAATACCTGTTGTGTCACCTGTCCGAGAGTGTCCTCTACGCACACGGACAGTGTACCTGCTGCGCCACCTGTCCGGTTGTGCCCTCTACGCGCACGGACAGCGCACCCCAGAACCCCTGTGAAGTTAACAGGGTGTTCCTGCATTGGGTGTGTGAACCCTATTATCCTCCTCGGCTTCCCAGTCAAATGCTACTGGTGTGACTACCTGGTCTGACGTGTCCTTTACACACGTGGCCAGTCGAGTGGTGGCCAGAAACGCTAATCGGAGGACCGCTCGGCCAGACGTGTCTTACACATGTGGCTGACAGGGCGCTGTCGCAGCGGTCTTCTCGGTCAACGCTACCTGGTTACCATCCGGCCTGATGTGTTGTTACACACGTGGTCGGAGTAGCGTCCTCTCCACCGAAACGCTAACTGGGTTGTCGTCCGGTCTGACGTGTCCCTACACATGTGACCGGTTCCTTGAGTTATCTCAGAGCCATCCAGCTCTATAGTCTCCGCCTAACCCACAGGGTGCCAGCAGCTCCATTAAAATCTGGAGCACGGTGGGCCCCGACTAGCGATTGGGATATATACCCCTGGTCCTAATCTGCCGGTCCCCCCGTAACACCTTGACTCCCATACACCCTATAAGCCTCACTGATTGTGGCCATGTGGCAAAAAAGCAAAGAACAATTTTCAGGAGTTTTTCTACCATCACGTTAGCCATAATGACAAATGCTTGCAGTTAATTAGCGAATGTACATGGAATCAGACGATTTCTCCTTTGCTCTTCTTACTCTTTTTATGAGTCATTCTTTTTAACCCAATCCAGATTAAAACATTCTCACAGCAAAAGGGAAAAAATATCTATATATTCGTTTTAGAAATCTTCTCCCTTACTTCCTGTTTCAGATGCGCTCCCCAACTGTCCCTGAAGACAAATGTACACCTCCCCTTTGCCATATCATCAAGCCTGACTGTATCATCTTTAGCCTTCTTATCTGCTCCTGTAATCTGAACAGAAACCAACACGTCATTCCTTGCCACATTGGCTGCCATGACTCCTGACTTTGAATCTAAAACAACATCACCTGCAGCCCCTGATCTCAAAGTACCAGCCACCGCTGTCCCTAGACCTACACCCCAGGAGCTTGTCCACTCTGGTAATGAAGACACACCCACTTATACACCCCCAGACCCTAAAACCACTGCCACATCTTGTAATCCCTGCTATAACAAGCCTATGCCCCCCCTCAAATACCCTGGAAAAACCTGCCAAACCCCTGTTATCATGGCCAAATGGGGGAGACTTGGAAGGAAAAGTTAATGGTTTGTCACCTTGATGCCTGGGTGGTGTTACTCCAGCAGCTGCAGTTCCATAAACCAGATGATGTGGCTCTCCCAGAGAACTTCTTCTAGATCTAGGAGAGTCCCCTCTATCAGGAGAGGGGCTCGATGTGAGATCAACCATGCTGTGGCTGTTGGGGGCAGGGCCTGCAGACTGCTACCCATTCTCATCCAGGCACTAAAGGGCCGCTGTCTGTGACCCCTGTTCCTTATCAGGCATGCACTCACTGCCAGAAGTGCTTTGTTTCAAGTATACAGGAAGCGGGGAGGCTGGAGACTGGTGCGCTCCTGAAAAATGAAGATAAGAGAACACTTTTAAGTCAGTATTATTGTTGTCAAATTGTTGCTTTTTTTTACTCAACTCCTTTTTAAATTACTGAATTTCATTACTAACTTTACTTTTTTTTAAATAACGTTTAATTATGAATTACATATGAAGATATTAAATATGTGTATGTTAATGTTGACTTTCATTCATACCAAGATCTGCTGCACGATGAACAAGAGCTGTGCCTGAGAGAGCCATATAACGTTTATTGAGATCACTTAGGTTTTGTCAAAGTTTCAGTCTAAAAGCTTGTAGTAGAATCTGCTCCAGTAGTGGATACAATTTTATTAATATGTACATAGACTATACACATGAACTCTAAAAGTGTTGTAAACATTGAAAACATAGAGTGTTTCTATCACGACTGTCACTGCCGTCTCCCAGTTTTTGGAGACTAGTGCATGTAAATGTGGTTTTCTTTTGGTGCCAAAATAGTTAATGGTAGTTTTTCTGCTAGCAGCTCTCCTGCAGTTAAGGTTAGCTCCACCTGCTTTGTACCCACACCCCCATGGGTTTAAATAGCCAGGTCTCCCAGCAAGCTTTGCTGACTATACAAAGCCATTTGTGTACTCGCCCACTTTGGTGACCGAACTGCTGAGAATTTGTCCTGAAGTTGGAACTTCTGCATTTTTTTGGTGTATTCCCGTTTGTTGCACCTACCCTCTTGTTGTATTAGTGCAGTTGTGGGCCTAGTGAGCCTTACCACCCCACTCCTCAGTTAGGACTATAGTAGGGAATTTTTAGGGCTTCAGGTATCCCTGCTCTGCAACAGGTGCGGAGCCTCTATACGGTCTGGCGAGGAGTGCAGGGTACGTCGCCAGGTGAAGGCAGAAGGTGTCCATCCACCCTCTCACTAGCACCAGGGCCCATCATTGTTATTGTGTTCCTGGGGTTTCCCCTTGTTTGTTGTGTTATTGTTGGGTGTTTTTTGTTGCGGTTCAGACATTTGTTGGTCTGAATGCGCTCGCCACTCACGTACCCGTACATTTTCGCTAGTGTTTTTTGATTAAAGAGTGAAAAAGCAATCCAACCATATCAAGGTGTACCTAAATATGGATAGGTCCTATCACTAATGTCCAACCTCTCCAAGTTCAAAAGCATGTTTCATCTGAATGGGGAAGTAAAAGAAAACCAGGTCTGGCATACAATTAAAACCTTGTCTGTAAAGGATGTGTAGATAAGGATGCTGAGCCCTGGAAAGGATCACCCTCCCCCAATATAGACTACAAAAAAATAGTACACCTTTATCAATAAAGTAATGTACAGGTACACAGTTAACCTACAGTATGTGGCAAGTATACAAACATATACATGCACTATGCATCAGCACACTGCGGTAAACTTTAAAATCATAAGGTTCTTAATTAGCTTTTTTTTTTTAATGGAGAAGCACAAAAGACATTCAACTTAATCAAGGTGTACCTAAATGAGGATGGTCCCTATTACTAATGTCCTACCTTCCCAGGCGATGCCAGGCCTCATCTGAATGGGAGAATGAAAGAAAAATAGGCATACCTCTTATTAAAACTTTGTGTAGAATGGATTTGTAGTGCGACTTTGGCACCCTGGACAAGCCAGGATGTCACAGGTACTGCAACAACACACCCCACACCCCGGCTAGGCACATCAAAGTCAGACAAAAATCCTTGTTGCCTCCCTCCAGGGGCTGATGTCCACACCAGGGGGTGGAGCCAGGCAGTTGGCCCCACCCACCGAGGAGTTCACAGTCCTGGAGGCGGGAAAAGGAAGTCAGAGTAGTGCAGAGTAGTTGGAGAGTTGAAGAGTGAAGTGGTAGTGGAGCAGACTGACCGTGTCCGGGTGCGTGGCCCGGGCACATACAGCAAGGTTGGCAGACGGTGGTGACCGTCTGCAGGAGGGGCTGATTGACGTGAACCGTAAGGACCGGGGTCGGGCGGTGGCCTGCCGGTACCGGATCGGGGAGCGAAGAGAAGCCAGCACCATTCGGCAGGGCCTACAGACCCCGACCAGGCTTGGAGTCGCCGTAAAACCGGTCAAATCCGTTAGCAAAGGGAACCTTCGGGGTTTCCCAGCAGTCAAGACCCGATTGAAGGCAACCGCTCAAACCGTGAAGGGAAATACAGTCACCGCCAAGGCTACAGTTCCCAGGGCCAGAGCCTGCGGGCAAAAGGGGCTCCCTCAGCATCCATCCAAGCTGGGGAGCGGGTTACCGGTGGGAAGCCATCAGAACCGAGAACATAACACAGGTGCAGGGAAAGGCAGTCACCGCCAACCTACCGGGAGAAGAACTACCGCAGCTGTCTGTGGGACCCGTCCATTCAGTCGTTTGTTTTACCGGAGACTTTGCATTCATCATTGGCTGAGTAAGTGCCACCGTGCCGTGCGACCCTGCACCTCATCAGGCCCCGTAACCCACCTGCCATTCCTCCCTCACCGGGCCCCGGGACAACCAACCCCCCTACCCACGGAGGGGAAAAACAACATCTAAGCTGCCCCCTGTCATCGCTCCCGGGATCCCCGTCCAGAGCAGCGGTGGTGTCACAACCTCACCACAACCGTGGGTGGTGTCACGGACAATAAATCCCCAAAACCATTCCCCTTTTCACACACGGGCGAGGAGCGCCACTCGAGTCCCCGGATCCGGCTCACCGCTCGAGCCACTGAGCAGCAAGCGAAGCAGCAGCAGTGCCGGACCCGAGCGTGGTGAGCGCAGCGTCCCCTCCCCGCCCGCGACACGACTCTTATTCATTTACACCTTAACATACAAAGAAGTTTTAACAGCTCACCAGACAGTTGAGTATGGCTGCGGTGGCCAGAATCCTGGACCGGTATCCAAGTGAAAACTTAAAGACGTGAAGAAAAAATGTATATCCGGCATCCTCTTAATGAAGTTAAATTATGATTAAGAACAGTTCATCTGTTTGAAACGCGTAGACGGACATTTAGTCTACATTGGCTGCAATCATGGTTTTATCACTGTTTTTATATTCATTTTCGTTAAAGATATGTTTTAACTTCATTAAGCAGATGCCGGATATACATTTTCTTCACACTTTGACGTGGTTGTATTGCTTTTGCGCTCTTTGATCAAAAAAAACTAAGTACCTTACTTTTTTAACATTTACAGTTAGGTCCAGAAATATTTGGACAGTTACACAGGTTTTGTTATTTTAGCTGTTTACAAAAACATGTTCAGAAATACAATTATATATATAATATGGGCTGAAAGTGCACACTCCCAGCTGCAATATGAGAGTTTTCACATCCAAATCGGAGAAAGGGTTTAGGAATCATAGCTTTGTAATGCATAGCCTCCTCTTTTTCAAGGGACCAAAAGTAATTGGACAAGGGACTCTAAGGGCTGCAATTAACTCTGAAGGCGTCTCCCTCGTTAATCTGTAATCAATGAAGTAGTTAAAAGGTCTGGGGTTGATTACAGGTGTGTGGTTTTGCATTTGGAAGCTGTTGCTGTGACCAGACAACATGCGGTCTAAGGAACTCTCAATTGAGGTGAAGCAGAACATCCTGAGGCTGAAAAAAAAGAAAAAATCCATCAGAGAGATAGCAGACATGCTTGGAGTAGCAAAATCAACAGTCGGGTACATTCTGAGAAAAAAGGAATTGACTGGTGAGCTTGGGAACTCAAAAAGGCCTGGGCGACCACGGATGACAACAGTGGTGGATGATCGCCGCATACTTTCTTTGGTGAAGAAGAACCCGTTCACAACATCAACTAAAGTCCAGAACACTCTCAGTGAAGTAGGTGTATCTGTCTCTAAGTCAACAGTAAAGAGAAGACTCCATGAAAGTAAATACAAAGGATTCACATCTAGATGCAAACCATTCATCAATTCCAAAAATAGACATGCCAGAGTTAAATTTGCTGAAAAACACCTCTTGAAGCCAGCTCAGTTCTGGAAAAGTATTCTATGGACAGATGAGACAAAGATCAACCTGTACCAGAATGATGGGAAGAAAAAAGTTTGGAGGAGAAAGGGAACGGCACATGATCCAAGGCACACCACATCCTCTGTAAAACATGGTGGAGGCAACGTGATGGCATGGGCATGCATGGCTTTCAATGGCACTGGATCACTTGTGTTTATTGATGACATAACAGCAGACAAGAGTAGCCGGATGAATTCTGAAGTGTACCGGGATATACTTTCAGCCCAGATTCAGCCAAATGCCGCAAAGTTGATCGGACGGCGCTTCATAGTACAGATGGACAATGACCCCAAGCATACAGCCAAAGCTACCCAGGAGTTCATGAGTGCAAAAAAGTGGAACATTCTGCAATGGCCAAGTCAATCACCAGATCTTAACCCAATTGAGCATGCATTTCACTTGCTCAAATCCAGACTTAAGACGGAAAGACCCACAAACAAGCAAGACCTGAAGGCTGCCGCTGTAAAGGCCTGGCAAAGCATTAAGAAGGAGGAAACCCAGCGTTTGGTGATGTGCGTGGGTTCCAGACTTAAGGCAGTGATTGCCTCCAAAGGATTCGCAACAAAATATTGAAAATAAAAATATTTTGTTTGGGTTTGGTTTATTTGTCCAATTACTTTTGACCTCCTAAAATGTGGAGTGTTTGTAAAGAAATGTGTACAATTCCTACAATTTCTATCAGATATTTTTGTTCAAACCTTCAAATTAAACGTTACAATCTGCACTTGAATTCTGTTGTAGAGGTTTCATTTCAAATCCAATGTGGTGGCATGCAGAGCCCAACTCGCGAAAATTGTGTCACTGTCCAAATATTTCTGGACCTAACTGTACATTGATAGTGGAGTTCATGTATTCATATGTATATGTCTTTATATTGGCTACTTAGCAGATTTGTGTATTTGACCTGATGTTTTTATTGATACTGTTTAGCGGTAAATACAAAACTTTGCTCTCTTCTTATTTCACTTTTTTTTGGAGTTGCGGCAACCGGAAACCTGAAATTCTGGCATCTCAATTTGTTTTTCTTTATTGTTTATGCAAATTGGGTTATTAATTTTATATGTTCATATTTTTTGTGATTTTCAGCTGATGAAGGCATGCCAATTGTTGCTGTTGGATGCAGTTGCTAGCTCCATATTATAGAGAGAATCTGCCCTGTGGAGCGGGCTCTGCTTCTGAGCCTGCTCCAATGTCCCTGACCCGCTTCATATATCTATAGGTAAATAGTGTTTCTAGAGGTTACAGGTTCCCTTGAATTTGCGTGTATGAGAAGACATGCTTTGAGGCTTTGGCCCATGATCTATTAAGACTTTAGCAATGCTTGTAGACATGAGTAACATCTTGCTCTCAATATTTAGAAAGGAAAACGAGTGTTAACACTTAATTAACTTAATATTTTATTATTGAAGTAGTCAGTACATAAGGAATCGTATGATGACTGTTCAACGAATGTGCTTAAAAAAGCCAAAAAACATACTGTAGCTAAATATGGTGCAATGAGCTAATTGGCAGATGGAAGGAATTGTGGAAGTCATCTGCAAGTATTTAATACCATGTAACATATAAACACATTTCTGCATACACCAAATGTCAAGGATTTAGATAGATGAGTTGATCTTGAACATTAACCACAAAACCAGCTGAAAAGAAAACAGACTTTCCATTCGGAGTTATGTGTTGAAATTGTCTGTAAATCACATATTCTTTTTGCACATAACCTTGCTAGCTTTTTGGAATAAAAAGCAAATTTAATTTGGTAGAGTTTTGTCAACCCTGAATGAAGTAAGTGCAAAACTGTGATATTTATGACTAGAAACTAGAGATGAGCGGACCCATTGAAGTTTGTCGACTTCATCCAGACTTTAGAAAAAGTTTGGTTTGTGACCTGGATTTGACCTGATCCCCAATGGAAGTCACTAATTGGGCAATCCAGGTCTCGGCCCACATCCAGCCAGCCATAAACAGAACACTTCCGGGGCAGAGTGGGTGGGGTTTTACCATTTTTTTTTGGGTGCACACTACATCCAATCACGCTGTCGCTATCCCCAGTGTGAGCTATTCAAACACTGCAAACAGGTCACACTGGGTTGAGCGCTGAGCATACCCAAGCACAGCGATGCTTTTTTTTTTGCAAAGACTGTGGTAGATACGAACACAGAACACCAAACCTCGGGTTTGCTCATCTCTGCTAGAAAAATTAACAAATCAATTCCATGTGATTCAAATTTGTTGAAATTTGAGAAATTTGTTCAGCTCAGTGAATTTGTACAATATACAATTCACTTCTTTTGAATCGCCCAGAATTTTACGCAATGTACAATGCAGCCAGAGGAGTATCACATGACCCTGAGGCCTAGCTTTGCCTATAAAATATCACATCACATGGTATAGCACAGCTGGTCAAGAGGGACTGTCAACCATAGTTTGTATACATCCAGAAATAGAGAATACTTCAGCCATTTTGTGGTGAATCTGGATAGTGAGAGAACTTTACAACTCACAGTTTACACATACAGTAGAGATAGGCAAAGAAATCCATAAAACACTGAATAAACTGTATAGATATTGGGGACGATTCATCAAAGTTCTTACAACCGAAATCTGACGTAAACAACTTAATAAGTCACAAAATATTTTGTATAGATTGGCAGGTGCACAAAAATATTGTGACTTTTGACATTCACACACTAGTCATGGCCAGGTTTGTGAAATCGGGAATGGCAATGGCCGCCTCTCAAACTCATTAAAAGTTACACCACTAAAGTGGCCTAACTTACTACAGAAATATACAACAGCTAAATGGTGGACATTTCTGATGGTAGCGCATGCTGGGCACAAAACACACCTGATTCAGGTACCACTTAATGAATCAAGTCAGTGTATTTCAGTGAGTGCTTCAATATGACTCATGTCTGCTACACCAGTCTTAGCTCAGTTCACATGTCCTATAATCATCCGTTAGAATTAGAGTTGAGCGCGGTTCGTGGTTCGAGGTTCTCCAGTTCGTGGCTCGAGTTATTTTGGGGGCTGTTCTAGATCGAACTAGAACTCGAGCTTTTTGCTAAAGCTCGATAGTTCTAGATACGTTCGAGAACGGTTCTAGCAGCAAAAAGACAAGCTAATTACTAGCTGGCTTTCTGCTGTAATAGTGTAAGTCACTCTGTGACTCACACTATTATGAAATTTCAGTGTAGTGTGCGGGAACAGCGCATTCAGATCACTGCTGTTTGGATAATGGCGATCGCCATTTTTTTTTTGTCTTCCTTCCCTAAGCGCGCGCGTGTAGTGGGGCGGGCCAGCATGTCAGCCAATCCCAGACACACACACAGCTAAGGGGACTTTTAGCCAGAGAAGCAACGGCATGTGTGATAGGATGTCCATGTCACATGTCCCTGCATTATAAAAACGAGTATCTGCCCGTCCGGACGCCATTATCTCTTCTGCGTCTGGGTGCCAGACACCGCTGGCGTAGCTCCTGTCTCCGATACTGCTGTGTACGCTCTATACACAGCGCTATATAGAATAGGGATAGAAGTTTCTATTAGTCCTTTTAAGGGCTAATACCGGAAGGTTCAGAGCCATAGGTGACAGTCAGGACCGTGAAAACAGATTTTAACAGCTACACAAGATGACAACGTCTGTGTAGCTAAGGTCAGGGATTTCCTCGCTACATTTCCCCATTAGGAGGGATAGAAAGGGAGACTTCCTTTCCTCTACCCAGACCCACAACCCTGCCACTGTACCCTCCTGCCCTTTGCACACTCAAGCTCATTGGTACTAAGCCATTATACTAGCAAACACTGAGGAAACTTAGTGGCATCCTAAACGTGGCTGTTGGACTTCTGTATTGTCCAACTAGTGCAAAGATATTTGCAGCACATCTGCCTGCATTGCACACTCAAACTCATTGTTACTAAGCCATTATAATAGCAAACACTGAGGAAACTTAGTGGCATCCTAAAAGTGGCTGTTGGACTTCTGTATTGTCCCACTAGTGCAAAGATATTTGCAGCACGTCTGCCTGCATTGCACACTCAAACTCATTGTTACTAAGCCGTTATAATAGCAAACACTGAGGAAACTTAGTGGCATCCTAAAAGTGGCTGTTGGACTTCTGTATTGTCCCACTGGTGCAAAGATATTTGCAGCACCTCTGCATTGAACATCCAAGCTCATTGTTACAAAGCTATTATACTAGCAATTTATGCTGCCAGTTTAAGGGCCGTAGTTGCATTGTCATGGATAATTATTGTTGTTTATTCTGCTGTTAATAAAGCTAGATCACCGCTGCAATCTACACCACCTCTCAATTTTTACTACCACATTTTAAGTGCACAATCTTGTCGCAATCAAAATGAGTGGCAAAATGACAGATGCTGGTGGAAAGGGGAAGAGGCGTGTTGGAAAAGGAAAAAAAGGGTTTGTCCGTGCGGAAGGTGGCAAAGCTCCATTAACATCTGCTGAAGATAGACCATCTTCCAGCAAAAGTAAGATGTCTACTACTTACCGTGGACAATCCGATGTGCTCCCTTTTTTACGGACACGAACAACTGGAACAAAAGTAGATGATGGCCAAAAAAGGAAAATGCTTGAATGGATCTCAAGTGGTCCAACAAGTGCCCTCTCCGCCACCTCAACTACCGCATCCAAAAAACACCAGTCCTCTGAGTTGTCAGCCCAATCACACTTGCATTCTCCCAGCTCTAAAGTCTCCATCCGCCCTGCACAGTATGGTGGAACTGAGATGGCTGAGTCTGCAGAGCTGTTCAGTCACACTATAGCCTGGGAATCAGAGGTCTGCTCCCAAGCTACAGTGAGTACAGACCAGGAAATGGTCTGCAGTGATGCCCAGAACCTTTGTGACTCTGATTCAGGCCGTGAGGACCAAGTTTCTGAGCATAATGTTGACCCTTTTTCACAAACTGTAACACCTGTTGTTATAGACAATGAGGAACATACTGATGACGATGAGACGCAGATACCAGATTGGGATGACAACTTAAATATTCGGTCAGGGCAAGAAGAGGCTCGGTCTGAGGGTGAGGGGAGTGCAAACACAACAATTGATGAGGAAGTTCTAGATCCCACCTACTGTCAACCCACAGTCAGGCACTCGAGGAGGTCAACAGAGGCGGTGGAGGAGGATGCAACCGACGACGAAGTTACCTTGCGCCTTCCTGGACAGAGTTGGAGCACTGGTAGCACGTCTACAACTGCATCCTCAGCCACCACTCTGCCTCTGAGCACTAGTCGGGGGGGCTCAGCAGGTTGCATGCCCTCTAAGCCTTGCTTAGCCTGGTCCTTTTTTGACATAGCAAAAGATCGCCCAAATTATGTGATCTGTAAAATTTGTCGTGATTCTGTTAGTAGAGGGCAAAACCTCAGCAGTTTGACAACTTCTTCCATGAATCGTCACATGAATAAATATCATATGTCCCGGTGGGAAGCTCACCGTGCTGCAATGTGGCCTAGCGGAGCGAACCATCCACCGCCTGCCCCTTCCAGTGCATCCGCGCGCTCTTCATCTTCTAGGACTGTGGGGACAGCTGTCACACCTGGTTTTCCACGCACAACT
This sequence comes from Anomaloglossus baeobatrachus, assembly GCF_048569485.1. NCBI lineage: Eukaryota > Metazoa > Chordata > Amphibia > Anura > Aromobatidae > Anomaloglossus > Anomaloglossus baeobatrachus. The sequence continues at coordinate 815,956,055 of NC_134353.1, read as the reverse complement.
TCCACCACTGTAACCGCAACAGGCAGTTTGCTTGGTAGGTCGTCAGTTGCTTTGGAAGGGGAAACAAGTGCGTGTATACAGCTCTCTCAGACATCGATAGCACCAACGTTGGATGAAGGCAACATCATGTCTCCACCTGCACTTTCCTCACAAAGCTGCATTTTTCCAGGGACACCCTACTCAACACCGTCTACACACAGCAGCCAGATCTCTGTCCCTCAGATGTGGACAAATAAAAGGCCATTTCCTGCGACCCATGACAAAGCTAAGAGGTTGACTTTATCCCTCTGTAAGCTCTTGGCTACCGAAATGCTGCCTTTCCGCCTGGTGGACACACAGGATTTTAGAGACCTTATGTCTGTCGCTGTGCCCCAGTACCAGATGCCCAGTCGCCACTACTTCTCTAAGAAAAGTGTTCCCGCGCTACACCAGCATGTCACACACAACATCACCGCTTCCTTGAGAAACTCTGTGTGTGAACGGGTGCATTTCACCACCGATACTTGGACCAGTAAGCATAGACAGGGACGTTACATGTCGCTGACTGGGCACTGGGTAACTATTGTGATAGATGGTGAAGGGTCTGCTGCACAAGTCTTGCCGTCCCCACGACTTGTGTGTCAATCCTCTGTCTGTCCAAGTTCCGCCACTGCTTCTGCCTCCTCCACCTCATCTGTGCCCTCCGCCTCCGCCCCAAGCCTGCCTGGTCAGGCCACCAGCGTTCCCACTGCGCAGAAGGAATCACGCACCCCTCATTATTTTGCTGGCAGCAGAGCGCAATGGCATCAGGCGGTCTTTAGCTTGACATGTCTTGGAAATAGGAGTCACACAGCGACTGAGTTGTGGGCAGCTCTGGAGACTGAGTTTAATAAATGGTTGTCTCCACTCAACCTGCAGCCTGGTAAGGCCGTGTGCGACAATGCTGCAAACCTGGGTGCGGCCCTTCGCCTGGGCAAGGTGACACATGTGCCTTGTATGGCTCACGTGTTGAACCTTGTTGTCCAGCAATTTTTAACACACTATCCCGGCCTAGATGGCCTTCTGACCAGGGCACGAAAACTGTCTGTTCACTTCCGCCGTTCAACCGCCGCAGCTGAGCGACTTGCATCGCTCCAGAAGTCTTTCGGCCTGCCGGTTCATCGCCTGAAATGTGATGTGGCGACACGCTGGAATTCAACTCTCCACATGTTACAGCAACTGTGGAAGCACCGCTGAGCCCTGGTGCAATACGTCATGACGTATAGCCTGGGCCAACGAGATGCAGAGGTGGGGCAGATCACCCTGATGGAGTGGTCTCAGATCAAGGACCTATGCACCCTTCTGCACAGTTTCGACATGGCGACGAATATGTTTAGCGCTGACAATGCCATTATCAGCATGACAATTCCAGTCATTTACATGCTGGAGCACACGCTAAACACTATTCGGAGTCAGGGGGTGGGACAACAGGAAGGGGAGGAACTACAGGAGGATTCATATGCGCAAGACACAACAACATCACCAAGGTCCAGACATTCATCATCACCAACGCGGCAGGCATGGGACCATGGGGGACAGGGATCAACAAGGGCGCATGGTAGCAGGCGAAATGTTGAGAAAGGTGCAGGGGAACATGAAGAAATGGAGGACGAACTGTCCATGGACATGGAAGACTCAGCGGATGAGGGAGACCTTGGTCAAATTTAAGTTGAAAGAGGTTGGGGGGAGATGTCAGAGGAAAAAAGAACGGTTAGCACCTCTATGCCACAAACACAGCGTGTACTTGGTCCGCATGGCTGCGCAAGACACATGAGCGCCTTCTTGCTGCACTACCTCCAACATGACCCTCGTATTGTCAAAATTAGAAGTGATGATGACTACTGGCTTGCCACACTATTAGATCCCCGGTACAAGTCCAAATTTTGTGACATAATTCCAGCCATAGAAAGGGACGCACGTATGCAGGAGTATCAGCAGAAGCTGTTACTCGATCTTAGCTCGGCTTTTCCACCAAACAACCGTGCAGGTGCAGGGTGTGACTCTCCCAGTTGTAACTTGACAAACATGGGACGGTCTCGTCATCTTCAACAGTCTACCCGTACCAGTAGCACCGTATCTGGTGCTGGTAACAGCAATTTTATTGAATCTTTTCATAATTTTTTTAGACCGTCCTTTGCAAGGCCACCGGAGACAACAAGTCTGACACATAGTCAACGGCTGGAGAGGATGATACAGAAGTATCTCCAAATGAACATCGATGCCATGACTTTGCAAATGGAGCCTTGCTCATTTTGGGCTTCAGATCTTGAAAAATGGCTAGAGCTCTCCTGTTACGCCTTGGAGATTTTGTCGTGTCCAGCTGCCAGTGTTGTCTCTGAACGTGTCTTCAGTGCTGCTGGGTGTGTGCTGACAGATAAGCGCACGCGTCTGTCCAGTGACAATGTGGACAGACTAACGTTCATCAAAATGAACAAGTCATGGATAGAGATGAGCGAACCGGTCCCGGTTCGGCTCGAGGTCGGTTCGCCGAACGGGGGTCCCGTTCGAGTTCGGTTCGTCGAACGTTCGACGAACCAAACTCAAACCTATAGGCTATAATGGGAGGCAATCACAAACACATAAAAATGCATTAGAAATGTACACAAACAGTTAATAAACATTGCCATAACACTTACCGGTCCCCGCGATCCCTTCTGCACTCTGTCTCCTGCCGCTATTCCATCCGATGATCGCTTAATCCTCCCGGTGACCTGCACTACCAGCAGAGATGCAGGACCTATTGTGACGTCAAAATAGCCATGTGACCAGTCACATGGCTATTATCTCATTGGCTACAGACTGGTCACATGACTATGACACGTCATGTAGGACCTGCGAGTGCATCTCTCCGGTACACGGTGCACATATGTGTATCGCCGTGTACCGGCGACATGCTCTAGCACACGGTCGACTCCCCATTCCGTTAGGGACCGGCTGACACAGCCGGTCATTAACGGAGATCACCGTTGCCATAGCAGCGCAGTTAGCAGTGACGTCACCGCAAACCGCGGCTCCGAGAGCACCGTTGCTATGGTAACGCATCTGTCAGCGTTACCGCTGTTACCGCTGACAGCCAGCACTGATCACTCACGGAGTGAAGGCTGCACGCTGCTTCCCGATTGTAGTGAGGATTGTAGTGAGGATGAGGTTCCCCAGCCCCAAGTGATGAGCTGGTGCACCTCATCCTCACTACAATCGTCACTACTACTACACTAGTGAGGATTGTAGTGAGGATGAGGTTCCCCAGCCCCAAGTGATGAGCTGGTGAACCTCATCCTTCCTCACTACAATCGTCACTACTACTACACTAGAAAGAAAGAAGACAGAAGAGCAGGATCGTGGAGGACTGACAGGGGGTAATAAAGATGGAGTCTCTAATGTGTCTGTGTATTTATTTCTATTAAAGTATTTTTTCTCTGTGTGGTGTTTTTTTTAACCCTTTATTGGAGATTCTTAATGGCCGGGTCAAACGTGCCTGACATTAAGAATCTCTGGCTTAATACTGGCTAGTAAAACAAAGCCAGTATTAACTCATGATTACCCAACAAGCCACCCGGCTCCAGGGCTGTTGGAAGAGTTGGATACAGCGCCAGATGATGGCGCTTCTATGAGAGCGCCATTTTCTGGGACGGCTGCGGACTGAAATCCGCAGCAGAGGCGCCCAGAAACCTCGGGCTAACCTGTGCTGCGGATTCCAATCCCCAGCTGCCTAGTTGTACCCGGCTGGACACAAAAATGGGGCGAAGCCCACGTCATTTGTTTTTTAATTATTTCATGAAATAAGTGAAATAATTAAAAAAAACGGGCTTCCCTATATTTTTGGCTCCCAGCCGGGTACAAATAGGCAACTGGTGGTTGGAGGCAGCCCGTGGCTGCCTGCTGTACCTGGCTAGCATACAAAAATATGGCGAAGCCCACGTCATTTTTTTGGTGGGCAAAAAAATTCTGCATACAGTCCTGGATGGAGTATGCTGAGCCTTGTAGTTCTGCAGCTGCTGTCTGCTCTTCTCCATACAGATAGACAGCAGCTGCAGAACTACAAGGCTCAGCATTTTCCATCCAGGACTGTATGCAGAAGTTTTTTGCCCCCTGAAAAAATTATGTGGGCTTCGCCATATTTTTGTATGCTAGCCAGGTACAGCAGGCAGGTACGGCTGCCCCCAACCCCCAGTTGCCTATTTGTACCCGGCTGGGAACCAAAAATAAAGGTAAGCCCTTTTTTTATTATTTCATGAATTTCATGAAATAATTAGAAAACAAATGACGTAGGCTTCGCCCCATTTTTGTGTCCAGCCAGGTACAACTAGGTAGCTGGGGATTGGAATCCGCAGCACAGGTTGGCCTGAGCTTTCTGGGCCCCACTGCTGCGAATTGCAGTCTGCAGCCGCCTCAGAAAATGGCATTTTCATAGAAGCGCCATATTCTGGCGCTGTATCCAACTCTTCCAGCACCTGCCTGCTATACCTGGCTAGCATACAAAAATATGGCGAAGCTCACGTCCTTTTTTTGTAGTTTTTTGGCAAAAAAAATAAAAAATGCTTCCCTGGATTTTCCATTGCCAGTGAAGGTAACACCAAGCAGTGGGGGTTAGCAGCCAGTAGCTGCTTGGATTACCCTTAGCTAGCAATACAAAAAATGCAGCGGGAGCCCATATATATTTTTTTTAATTATTTATTTAAATAACTAAAAATAAAATGGGCTTCCCTGTATTTTGATTGCTGGACATCACAGTGCTGTAAAAATAAATCTTTAAAAAAATGACGTAGCGCTCCGCGGTATTTTTGATTCTCAGCGCAGATAAAGCAGACAGCTATGGGTTGCCACCCCCATCTGCCTGCCGTTACCTTGGTTGGCAATCAAAATACAGGGAAGCCCATTAATTTTTTCTATTTAAAAAATAGTTAAAAAAAAAAATGACGTTGGGTCCCCCCATTTTTGATAGCCAGCTAGGGTAAAGCAGACGGCTGTAGCCTGAAAACCACAGCTGGCAGCTTTACCGTGGTTGGAGATCCAATGTGGAGGTCCCCTCAGGCTCTTTTTTATAATTATTTTATAAATATTAATAATTACACAATAAAAGTAGGGTCCCCCCCAAATTGGATCACCAGCCAAGGTAAAGCGGACAGCTGTGGTCTGGTATTCTCAGGGTGGGAAGGTCCATAGTTATTGGGCCTTCACAGCCTAAAAATAGCAGGCCGCAGGCACCCCAGACGTGGCGCATACACTAGATGCGCCAATCCTGGCGCTTCACCCCAGCTCAACCCGTGCCCTGGTGCAGTGGCAAACGGGGTAATAAATCGGGTTGATACTAGCTGTAAAGTCACCTGAGATCAAGCCCAGCAGTTTGTGATGTCATGGCGTCTATTAGATACCCAATATCATAAACTGTCAGTACTAACAAAAAAAAAAAAAATCGACAAAAGAAATTTATTTGAAAAAACAGTCCCCAAAACATTTCCTCTTTCACCAATTTATTGTAAGAAAAAAATAAAGGGGTCCCACGACGACACCGGACCGTCTAGAATATGGGGGGGATACACTCAGGGAACGTATCCCCCATTTTCTAGGAGTGCGGACCCTTCATGTGAGAAGTGTGGGTGCAATGAATCTGCACTCACTCTTCTCGGTTCCACAGCAGCAGAGTCCATGTCGTAATGGTTGCTACCAAAGCTGCAATGCCCTGCTCATGAGGTAAGGGCATGCCTAATCAGGAGAACTACTGTAGAGGAAGCTCTGCTCACTGGTATATAGGTGCTCAGAGGTAATAATAGATAAAATTAGTGAGTAACCTCGGCACTCTAAATCTCCCAGACTAAGTCAGTAAGTCACAATGGATAGTAATGCAAAATCACTCTTTATTGGTCCGTATTAAGAAAAAAAAAATTTTCATAAGCATATATGTTTTTGTCCAAAACAAGTTACAAATGAAGTTTCGGCCTGAGCCTTCGTCAGATTGGACTTATCTGCATGTAATCATGAAAAATGACAATAATCAGTATCACATAAGAGTGAGAGAAAAATAACATAAACTCGAACAATGTAGAGGTACAATTGGGATGCAGCAAAAAAATTGCAACACAGCAAGAAATGAAACACATGATACAAATGTCATAATACAGTACAAGGACAATATAGTAATGACAAATATGGGGTCAGAGTAGGCTTAGATAGCTCTGGTACGAAAGAGATGTCAATCATAAAGTAACATGTGCAGTAGGTGTAGAGCTACAGTATGCATGGCAGAGCTAATGGGTAGACCGACCATAGAAAAAGAACGGAGAAAAACTGGAGAAAAAGTGGAGAAAAAAATGGAGAAAAAGTGGAGAAAAAGTGGAGAAAAAAATGGATAAAAAGTGGAGAAAAAGTGGAGAAAAAGTGGAGAAAAAAGTGGAGAAAAAAGTGGAGAAAAAGTGGAGAAAAAGTGGAGAAAAAATGGAGAAAAAGTGGAGAAAAAGTGGAGAATAAGTGGAGAAAAAGTGGAGAAAAAGTGGAGAAAAAGTGGAGAAAAAGTGGAGAAAAAGTGGAGAATAAGTGGAGAAAAAGTGGAGAAAAAAATGGAGAAAAAAATGGAGAAAAAAGTGGAGAAAAAGTGGAGAAAAAGTGGAGAAAAAGTGGAGAATAAGTGGAGAAAAAGTGGAGAAAAAAATGGATAAAAAGTGGAGAAAAAGTGGAAAAAAAAATGGAGAAAAAATGTAGAAAAAGTGGAGAAAAAAATTGGATAAAAAGTGGAGAAAAAGTGGAGAAAAAGTGGAGAAAAAATGGAGGAAAAAATGGAGAAACAAATGGAGAAAAAAGTGGAGAAAAAGTGGAGAAAAAGTGGAGAAAAAGTGGAGAAAAAGTGGAGAAAAAGTGGAGAAAAAAATGGAGAAAAAGTGGAGAAAAAAAGTGGAGAAAAAAAGTGAAGAAAAAATGGAGAAAAAGTGGAGAAAAAGTGGAGAAAAAAATGGATAAAAAGTGGAGAAAAAGTGGAGAAAAAGTGGAGAAAAAAATGGATAAAAAGTGGAGAAAAAGTGGAGAAAAAAATGGAGAAAAAGTGGAGAAAAAGTGGAGAAAAAGTGGAGAAAAAGTAGAGAATAAGTGGAGAAAAAGTGGAGAAAAAGTGGAGAAAAAGTGGAGAAAAAATGGAGGAAAAAATGGAGAAAAAAATGGAGAAAAAGTGGAGAAAAAGTGGAGAAAAAGTGGAGAAAAAGTGGAGAAAAAAATGGAAAAAAATGGAGAAAAAAGTGGAGAAAAAAATGGATAAAAAGTGGAGAAAAAGTGGAGAAAAAGTGGAGAAAAAAATGGATAAAAAGTGGAGAAAAAGTGGAGAAAAAGTGGAGAAAAAAATGGATAACAAGTGGAGAAAAAGTGGAGAAAAAGTGGAGAAAAAAGTGGAGAAAAAGTGGAGAAAAAAGTGGAGAAAAAGTGGAGAAAAAGCGGAGAAAAAGTGGAGAAAAAAGTGGAGAAAAAATGGAGAAAAAGTGGAGAAAAAAATGGAGAAAAAATGGAGAAAAAGTGGAGAAAAAGTGGAGAAAAAATGTAGAAAAAGTGGAGAAAAAATGTAGAAAAAGTGGAGAAAAAAATGGAGAAAAAATGTAGAAAAAAGTGGAGAAAAAAATGGATAAAAAGTGGATAAAAAGTGGAGAAAAAGTGGAGAAAAAAATGGAGAAAAAGTGGAGAAAAAGTGGAGAAAAAGTGGAGAAAAAGTGGAGAAAAAAATGGAGAAAAAGTGGAGAAAAAGTGGAGAAAAGGTGGAGAAAAAAAATGGATAAAAAGTGGAGAAAAAGTGGAGAAAAAAATGGAGAAAAAGTGGAGAAAAAGTGTAGAAAAAGTGGACAAAAAAATGGAGAAAAAGTGGAGAAAAAGTGGAGAAAAAGTGGAGAAAAAGTGGAGAGAAAGTGGAGAATAAGTGGAAAAAAAGTATAGAAAAAGTGGAGAAAAAGTGGAGAAAAAAATGGAGAAAAAGTGGAGAAAAAGTGAAGAAAAAGTGGAGAATAAGTGGAGAAAAAGTGGAGAAAAAAATGGAGAAAAAAATGGAGAAAAAAATGGAGAAAAAGTGGAGAAAAAGTGGAGAAAAAGTGGAGAAAAAAATGGATAAAAAGTGGAGAAAAAGTGGAGAAAAAAAGTGGAGAAAAAATGTAGAAAAAGTGGAGAAAAAATGGAGAAAAAGTGGAGGAAAAAAATGGATAAAAAGTGGAGAAAAAGTGGAGAAAAAGTGGAGAAAAAAATGGATAAAGAGTGGAGAAAAAGTGGAGAAAAAGTGGAGAAAAAGTGGAGAAAAAAATGGAGAAAAAGTGGAGAAAAAGTGGAGAAAAAGTGGAGAAAAAGTGGAGAAAAAGTGGAGAAAAAAATGGAGAAAAAAATGGAGAAAAAGTGGAGAAAAAGTGGAGAAAAAAATGGAGAAAAAGTGGAGAAAAAGTGGAGAAAAAGTGGAGAAAAAGTGGAGAAAAAAATGGAGAAAAAAATGGAGAAAAAGTGGAGAAAAAGTGGAGAAAAAAATGGAGAAAGAAATGGAGAAAAAGTGGAGAAAAAGTGGAGAAAAAGTGGAGAAAAAGTGGAGAAAAAAATGGAGAAAAAGTGGAGAATAAGTGGAGAAAAAGTATAGAAAAAGTGGAGAAAAAGTGGAGAAAAAAATGGAGAAAAAGTGGAGAAAAAGTGGAGAAAAAGTGGAGAATAAATGGAGAAAAAGTGGAGAAAAAAATGGAGAAAAAAATGGAGAAAAAAATGGAGAAAAAGTGGAGAAAAAGTGGAGAAAAAGTGGAGAAAAAAATGGATAAAAAGTGGAGAAAAAGTGGAGAAAAAAAGTGGAGAAAAAGTGGAGAAAAAATGGAGAAAAAGTGGAGGAAAAAAATGGATAAAAAGTGGAGAAAAAGTGGAGAAAAAGTGGAGAAAAAGTGGAGAAACAAATGGATAAAGAGTGGAGAAAAAGTGGAGAAAAAGTGGAGAAAAAGTGGAGAAAAAAATGGAGAAAAAGTGGAGAAAAAGTGGAGAAAAAGTGGAGAAAAAGTGGAGAAAAAGTGGAGAAAAAAATGGAGAAAAAAATGGAGAAAAAGTGGAGAAAAAGTGGAGAAAAAAATGGAGAAAAAGTGGAGAAAAAGTGGAGAAAAAGTGGAGAAAAAGTGGAGAAAAAAATGGAGAAAAAAATGGAGAAAAAGTGGAGAAAAAGTGGAGAAAAAAATGGAGAAAGAAATGGAGAAAAAGTGGAGAAAAAGTGGAGAAAAAGTGGAGAAAAAGTGGAGAAAAAATGGAGAAAAGGTGGAGAAAAAGTGGAGAAAAAATGGAGAAAAAGTGGAGAAAAAGTGGAGGAAAAAAGTGGAGAAAAAATGTAGAAAAAGTGGAGACAAAATGGAGAAAAAGTGGAGAAAAAAATGGATAAAAAGTGGAGAAAAAGTGGAGAAAAAGTGGAGAAAAAGTAGAGAAAAAAATGGATAAAAAGTGGAGAAAAAGTGGAGAAAAAGTGGAGAAAAAAATGGAGAAAAATTGGAGAAAAAGTGGAGAAAGGGTGGAGAAAATATGGAGGAAAAAATGGAGAAAAAGTGGAGAAAAAGTGGAGAAAAAGTGGAGAAAAAGTGGAGAAAAAGTGGAGAAAAAATGGAGAAAAAGTGGAGAACAAGTGGAGCACCCTTTGGTGCCTTTCATGTGGCACTAAGGGGTGCTTAGCTTTGTATTTAGCCAAAAAAATGAAAAAAAAAAATGACGTAGGGTTCCCCCTAGTTTTGTAGCCAGCTACGGTAAAGCAGACGGCTGCAGCCTGCAGAGCACAGCTGGCAACCTCACCTTGGCTGGTAATCCAAAACTGAGGGCACCCCACGCTGTTATTTTAAATTAAATAAATAATTTTAAAAAAAAACACGTAGGGGTCCCCCAAAATTGGATCACCAGCCAAGGCAAAGCAGACAGCTGGGGCCTGATATTCTCAGACTAGGGAGGTCCATGGTTATTGGACTCTCCCCAGCCTAAAAATAGCAGGCCGCAGCCGCCCCAAAAGTGGCGCATCCATTAGATGCGCCAATCCTGGTGCTTCACCCCAGCTCATCCCGCACCCTGGTGCGGTGGCAAACGGGGTAATATATGGGGTTAATACCAGATGTGTAATGTCACCTGGCATCAAGCCCTGGGGTTGGTGAGGTCAGGCGTCTATCAGATACCCGACATCACCAACCCAGTCAGTAATAAAAAAAAATAGATGACAAACACATTTTTATTTGAAAAAACACTCCCCAATACATTCCCTCTTTAACCAATTTATTAGAATGAAAAACAAATCCAGGTCTACTGTAATCCAAGGGGTTGCCATGACGATCCACACTGTCCCAGTCAATGAAGAGCAGGATGTTCCCCATTGGCTGGGAGAGCAATGCAGTGACCTGAGCTAACATCAATGGGTCAGCCCAGGTCACTGCAGGGGATGACAAGTGCTGCTGTCAGCGAGGTACATTACCTGCGCTGATCTCCAGCACACTGACAGCCCCTGTCACTGAGTTCAATGCGCCTTCACACCAAGTATCGCGAGAGGTCCGTGACATCACGGCTAGTCAGTCTCGGGTCGGAAGCGAGAGGTGATGTGACAAGCGGCGGCCATGGAGGACAGTGACAGCGCTGAGGTCGGGATGGCGGGACTTCATCACCGCAGGTAAGCCGAGCGGGACCGTGTGTGTGTGTGTGTGTGTGTGTGTGTATGTATGTGTACATGCCGCGGGCAGGAGGGGGCGGAGCGAGCTGAGCGGGGAAGTGTGGGCTTCCTGCACGTAACTAAGATAAACATCGGGTTACTAACCAAAGCGCTTTGCTTGGATACCCGATGTTTATCTTGGTTACCAGCTTCTGGCAGGCTGCCAGCGATGGCTCCTGCACACTGTAGCTGTAAAAAGCCCTGCTTTTTGCTGCTAGAACCGTTCTCGAACGTATCTAGAACTATCAAGCTTTTGCAAAAAGCTCGAGTTCTAGTTCGATCTCGAACAGCCCCCAAAATCACTCGAGCCTAGAACTGGAGAACCACGAACCGCGAACCGCGCTCAACTCTAGTCATGGATCCACAAGGAATTTACTACCCCTGTGTCATCCTGGGAGAGTAAATGCTTGTGGATTTGGAATGTGCTTGATGCAAATCAAAACATCCTGTTTGCAATAGGGCACAAGTGCTGCCACTGAAGGGGTTAGTGTCTGTGTGGCCCAATTTTTGGAAAAAAAGGGAGACTCCGCTTGGAGTAACCCTTGCTTACATTGTTTTTAAAAATGATCCAAGTTGAACAGAGCTGGGATCAGGAAAGACTTTGCTACCTACCCCGGTGTCATCCTGGGGACGGTTAAGTATGGCGTATTTTTGAATGTGCTTGATGCAAATCTAGCTGTGAAGTGTACAACTGGGGCACAAGTGCTGCCACTGAATGGGTGGGTGTGTGTGGGGCCCAATTTTTGGGAAAAAAAGGGAGACTCCGCTTGGAGTAACCCTTGCTTACATTGTTTTTAAAAATGATCCAAGATGAACAGAGCTGGGATCAGGAAAGACTTTGCTACCTACCCCTGTGTCATCCTGGGGACGGTTAAGTATGGCGTATTTTTGAATGTGCTTGATGCAAATCTAGCTGTGAAGTGTACAACTAGGGCACAAGTGCTGCCACTGAATGGGTGGGTGTGTGTGGGGCCCAATTTTTGGAAAAAAAGGGAGACTCCGCTTGGAGTAACCCTTGCTTGCTGTGTTTTTTAAAAGGAGCCAAGATGAACAAGTCATGGTTCAGCAAAGACTTTGCTACCTACCCCGGTGTCATCCTGGGGACGGTTAAGTATGTCGTATTTTTTAATGTGCTTGATGCAAATCTAGCTGTGAAGCGTACAACTGGGGTACAAGTGCTGCCACTGAATGGGTGGGTGTGTGTGGGGCCCAATTTTTGGAAAAAAAGGGAGACTCCGCTTGGAGTAACCCTTGCTTACATCGTTTTTAAAAATGATCCAAGATGAACAGAGCTGGGATCAGGAAAGACTTTGCTACCTACCCCGGTGTCATCCTGGGGACGGTTAAGTATGGCGTATTTTTGAATGTGCTTGATGCAAATCTAGCTGTGAAGTGTACAACTGGGGCACAAGTGCTGCCACTGATGGGGTGTGTGTGTGGCCCAGTTTTTGGAAAAAAGGGAGACTCCGCTTGGAGTCACCTTGCGGTGTTTTACATGATTTTAGAAGGGTGTGCCATGCCTATATCTGTGTCTCCTCCTCTTTTTCCTTATCCAGCTCTTTTGTTTTCGCATGAGTATATGTCCTTGTCACTTTCCCATGTGTTTGTGTTGTGTTGTGAGTTGTTTGTCACCTTTTGGACAACTTTGAGGGTGTTTTCTAAGTGTTTTTATGTGTTTGTGATTGCCTACCATTGTTTCCTATGCAGTTCGAGTTCGGTTCGTCGAACGTTCGCCGAACCGAACTCGAACGAGACCTCCGTTCGGCGAACCGAACTCGAGCCGAACTGCGATCAGTTCGCTCATCTCTAGTTAGAATGGATCCTGGAGCAATCCATTGGGATAAAGTAATTCAAACACAACTTTTTTGTCTGTTCTTAAATAACTGATGTCTGCCGGATGCGTTTTTTTGTAACAATTGGAGTCTATGGATGACTGATATGTTAAAGGATTGCTATTTAGCCATCTGTTTTTCTTGCATTTGTAACTAATCCATTTTTTTCTTACAGGATCTGTTTCAAATGGATAATGAATAGCTATCCATTAATAGATCCATTGTCCATAAACTCCTATGTTAAAAAAACGGACCCAGCAGGCATCATTTTGACAATGAATCTCTGCAGGATCCATTCTAACAAATGATTACAGGACATGTGAACTTAGACTTAATTAGAGATAAGCCACCCCCCTAGTGTTAGAGTTTGGTTCGACGAACGGTGGGTGTGTTCATCGAACGTTCGACGAAAGTTCGTCGAACACTGTCGAACCCCATTGAAAACAATGGCAGGCAAACACAAACACATAAAAACACATAGAAAACGCCTTCTAAGGTGTCCAAAAGGTGACAAACAACTCCACACCACAAACACATGGAAAAGTGACAAGTACATATACTCATGCTGAAAGAAAAGAGCTGGACGAGTAAAAGGAGGAGAAGACACAGATATTGGCATGTCATGCCCTTCTAAAATCATGTAAAACACAGCAAGTGGACTCCAACAAGAGTCTCCATTTTTTCCAAAATTTTGGCCACAGACACACTTAAGTGGCATCAATTGTCCCACAGTTGCAAACTTAAAATGTTGATTTGCCTGAAGCACAATCAAAAATCCACAAGCCTTTACTCTCCCCAGGATGACACAGGGGTAGAAAAGTCCTTGCGGATCCATGACTTGTTCATCTTGATGAACGATCATCTAAAACACAGCAAGGGGAGTCCAAGAGTCTCCATTTTTTAAAAAATTTGGCCACAGACACCACTTAAGTGGCATCAATTGTCCCACAGTTGCAAGCTTAAAATGTTGATTTGCTTGAGGCGCAATCAAAAATACACAAGCCTTTACTCATCTTGATGAACGTTAGTCTGTCCACATTGTCACTGGACAGACGCGTGCACTTATCTGTCAGCACACCCCCAGCAGCACTGAATACACGTTCCAAGAGAACGCTGGCTGCGGGACATGACAAGATCTCCAAGGCGTAAGTGGCGAGCTCAGGCCATTTTTCCAGATTGGAAGTCCAAAATGAGCAAGGCTTCAGTTGCACACTCATGGCATTGATATTCACTTGGAGATATTCCTGTGAGATTCACGCTGTGAACTACTGGTGTTTATTGTGTAACAGCTTCTGCTGATACTCCTGCATACGTGCGTCCCTTTCTATGGCAGGAATTATTTCGCCGAATTTTGACTTGTACCGGGGATCTAAAGGCTGCTTTACACACAACGATATCGCTAGCGATCTCGTTAGCAATGTGACACGTCCAGATCGTTGTTACGAATTGCTGAGATCGCTCATAGGTCATTTTGTAGCGGTCACACGTACACATCTCACAAATAACGCTACATTGTTCAGCGATATATTGTTTGACCAAGGCGGTCGTGTGGATGTTGTTCGTCGTTGGCAGGGTGTCAAACATAGCAATATGTCTGTTGCGTTCCAAATGACGAACAATATTTTGAAACTGAATGTGTCAACGATCAGCGATTTTTACCCTATTTGCGATCGTTCGGACTCGCACGTAGGTGTCACACTCAACGACGTTGCTAACGATGACAGAAGTGCGCCACGAAAACCGTGACCCCGACAACATATCGTCAGGTAAATTGTAGCGTGTAAAGCGGCCTTAAGAGTGTGACAACCCAGTAGCCAGTATTACTTTGAATTCTGACAATCCGAGGGTCATGTTGTAGGTAGTGCAGCAAGAAGGCGCTCATGTGTCTTGAGCATCCAGGAGGACAAAGTCCTTGCTGTGTTGGTGGCGGTGAGGTGAGAATCATGCTTCCTTCCTCTGCCCTCTCCCCCTAACCTCATAGTATCATAGTTTTTAAGGTTGAAGGGAGACTCTAAGGCGGGCTTTGCACACTACGACATCGCAGGCCGATGCTGCGATGCCGAGTGCGATAGTGCCCGCCCCCGTCGCAGCAGCGATATGTGGTGATAGCTGGCGTAGCGAAAGTTATTGCTACGCCAGCTTCACACACACACTCACCTGCCGTGCGACGTCCCTGTGGCCGGCGACCCGCCTCCTTGTTAAGGGGGCGGGTCGTGCGGCGTCACTGCGACGTCACACGGCAGGCGGCCAATCAGAGCGGAGGGGCGGAGATGAGCAGGATGTAAACATCCTGCCCACCTCCTTCCTTCCGCATATCCTACGGAAGCCGCAGTGAGGCCGGTAGGAGACGTTCCTCGCTCCTGCGACTTCACACACAGCGATGTGTGCTGCCGCAGGAGCGAGGAACAACATCGGACCATTGCGTCAGCGTAATTATGAATTACGCCGACGCTATACCGATGATACGATTACGACGCTTTTGCGCTCGTTAATCGTATCATCCAGCCTTTACACACTGCGATGTCGCATGCGATGCCGGAAGTGCGTCATTTTCAATTTGACCCCACCGACATCGCACCTGCGATGTCGCAGTGTGCAAAGTGCCCCTAAGTCCATCTAGTTCAACCTGTAGCCTAACATGTTGGTCCAGAGGAAGGCAAAAAAACCCCCAATGTGGCAAACAAGTTCCAATGGGGAAAAAATTTCCTTCCTGACTCCACATCCGGCAATCAGACTAGTTCCCTGGATCAATACCCTGTCATAAAATCTAATATACATAACTGGTAATATTAAATTTTTCAAGAAAGGCATCCAGGCTCTGCTTAAATGTTAGTAGTGAATCACTCATTACAACATCATGCGGCAGAGAGTTCCATAGTCTCACTGCTCGTACAGTAAAGAATCCTCGTCTGTGATTATGATTAAACCTTCTTTCCTCAAGACGTAGCGGATGCCCCCGTGTTCCAGTCGCAGGCCTAGGTGTAAAAAGATCTTTGGAAAGGTCTCTGTACTGTCCCCTCATATATTTATACATTGTGATTAGATCCCCCCTAAGCCTTCGTTTTTCCAAACTAAATAACCCCAAGTTTAATAACCTGTCTTGGTATTGCAGCCCACCCATTCCTCTAATAATCTTGGTCGCTCTTCTCTGCACCCTCTCCAGTTCAGCTATGTCCTTCTTATATATCGGTGACCAGAATTGTACACAGTATTCTAAGTGCGGTCGCACTAGTGACTTGTACAGAGGTAGAACTATATTTTTTTCATGAACACTTATACCTCTTTTAATACATCCCATTATTTTATTAGCCCTGGCAGCAGCTGCCTGACACTGTCCACTAAAGTGAAGTTTACCATCCACCCATACACCCAAGTCTTTTTCTGTGTCTGTTTTACCCAGTGTTCTACAATTAAGTACATAATCATAAATGTTATTTCCTCTACCCAAGTGCATGACCTTACATTTATCTACATTAAACTTCAATTGCCACTTCTCAGCCCAATCCTCCAATTTACATAAATCTCCCTGTAATATAAAATTAGCCTCCTCTATATTGATTACCCTGCAGAGTTTAGTATCATCTGCAAATATTGAAATTCTACTCTGCATGCCCCCAACAAGGTCATTTATAAATATGTTGAAAAGAAGCGGGCCCAATACTGACCCCTGTGGTACCCCACTATGAACTGAGACCCAGTCCGAGTACGTACCATTAATAACCACCCTTTGTTTCCTATCACTGAGCCAGTTTTTAACCCAGTTACACATATTTTCCCCTATCCCCATTATTCTCATTTTATGTACCAACCTTTTGTGTGGCACCGTATCAAAAGCTTTTGAAAAGTCCATATACACAACATCCACTGCATTTCCCTGGTCCAGACTTGAACTTACCTCTTCATAGAAGCTGATCAAATTAGTTTGACAGGATCGATCCCTCATAAACCCATGTTGATACTCTGTCATAAGGTTATTTTTCTTGAGATACTCCAGTATAGCATCTCTCAAGAAACCCTCAAGGATTTTACCAACCGTAGAGGTTAAACTTACCGGCCTATAATTTCCCGGCTCAGTTTTTGTCCCCTTTTTGAATATTGGCACCACATTTGCTATGCGCCAGTCCTGCGGTACCGACCCTGTTATTAAGGAATCTGAGAAGATTAAAAATAATGGTCTATCTATCACAGAACTCAATTCCTGCAGTACTCTGGGGTGTATGCCATCCGGGCCCGGAGATTTGTCAACCTTAGTGATTTCGAGGCGGCGGCGTACTTCCTGCTGGGTTAAGCAGGTAATATTCAAGGGTGAATTTATGGTATCACTGGTCATGTCATCTGCCATGGCATTTTCTTGTATAAAAACCGTAGAAAAAAAGTCATTCAGCAGGTTGGCTTTACCCTCATCCCCTTCCACCATTTCACCAAGACTATTTTTAAGGGGGCCAACACTATCGCTTTTCAATTTTTTACTGTTTATGTAGTTAAAGAATATTTTAGGATTATTTTTACTTTCTCTCGCAATGAGTCTCTCTGTCTCAAACTTAGCTAACTTAATTTGCTTTTTACATATTTTATTTAATTTTCTATAATTATATAATGCCTCATCACTACCTACCCTCTTTAATTCTTTTAAGGCTTTCTGTTTTTCTTTTATTGCTTCCCTTACAGCTCTATTTAGCCATAGGGGTTTCCTCCTATTTCTAGCATGTTTGTTCCCATAGGGTATATTTTCTGCACAAGCCCTATTCAGGATGCTCATAAAAGTCTCCCATTTGCTTTGTGTACTTTTATTACTTAGTACATCATCCCAGTTTATTGCACTAAGATCATCTCTCAACCGTTTAAAATTTGCTTTCCTGAAGTTTAGTGTCCTTGTAGCCCCTCTACTAGACATCTTACTAAAGAATACATGAAAACTTATTATTTTGTGATCACTATTCCCCAAGTAACCCCCAACTTGTATATTTGATATGCGGTCTGGCCTATTGGTTAGTACAAGGTCTAGTAGTGCTCCCCCTCTTGTGGGGTCCTGTACCATTTGTGAAAGGTAATTATCTTTCATTGTTATCAAAAATCTATTTCCTTTGCTGGAACTGCAAGTTTCTGTTCCCCAATTTATATCAGGATAGTTAAAGTCCCCCATAATAATTACCTCTCCGAGACTCGCTGCTTTATCAATTTGCTTTATGAGGAGATTCTCTACCTCTTCCATAATATTCGGCGTCTTATAACACACCCCTATCAGTATTTTATTATTCATTCTCCCCCCCCCTTATCTCCACCCATAGGGACTCTACATTCTCAGTACCCTCACATATGTTGTCACGCAGGATGGGTTTTAAGGATGATTTTACATATAGACACACACCTCCCCCTCGCTTATTTGTACGGTCATTCCTGAATAGGCTATAACCCTGTAAATTAACAGCCCAGTCATAGCTCTCATCCAGCCATGTCTCTGATATCCCCACTATATCATAATTTTCTTCCAACAATATTAATTCTAATTCCTCCACCTTATTTGTGAGGCTTCGGGCATTAGTGTACATGCACGTTACGTATGACTCTGTACCTGTATTCCTGCTTACTGTATTACCTGTCCTAACCCTTCCCCCCGTACCACCCCCAATTTCATTACTTGTGCCCTGGTCACTATCTGCACTACATTCCCCTTCTATAAAGTGAATACCCTCGCCCCCCATTCCTAGTTTAAACACTCCTCCAACCTTCTAGCCATTTTCTGCCCCAGCAGAGCTGCACCTTCCCCATTAAGATGCAGCCCATCCCTAGCATAGAATCTGTAGCCAACTGAAAAGTCGGCCCAATTCTCCAGGAACCCAAAACCCTCTTTCCTACACCAATTCCTGAGCCACCTGTTAACCTCCCTGATCTCTCTTTGCCTCTCTGGTGTGGCTCGTGGCACAGGTAGTATTTCCGAAAATACCACCTTTGAGGTCCATGCTTTAAGCTTACAACCTAATTCCCTGAAATCATCTTTAAGGACCTTCCACCTACCTCTAACTTTGTCATTTGTGCCAATGTGTACAATGACCGCTGGGTCCTCCCCAGCCCCTCCCAGTAATCTGTCAACCCGATCAGCGATGTGCCGAACTCGAGCGCCAGGAAGACAACACACTGTTCGGCGATCCCTGTCTTTGTGACAGATTGCCCTATCTGTCCCCCTAATAATTGAGTCCCCCACTACCAGTACCTGTCTTGCCTGCCCTGCACTCCTATTCCCCCCCTTACTGGAGCAGACACTCCTCTGGCGTTCAGAGGTCATGCCTTGCTGCAGCAATGCTACCCCTGTAATGACATCCCCCTCATCTGCCAAGTTTGCAAACCTATTGGGGTGTGTCAGTTCAGGACTAGCCTTCCTAGTACTTTTCCCTTTACCCCCCTTTCTAACTGTCACCCAGCTACCTACCTCACCGTCCTGCCGCTCCCTACTACGATCTTCCCCCACATCTGACCCAGCAAGCTGCTGCTCAGTGAGCAGCACACTCCTTTCCATATTGCTAATGCATCTCAGAGTTGCCAGCTGCTCATTTAGATCCAGTATCTGGGCTTCCAAATGTGCAACTTGCTCACATCTCGAACAACAGTATGCACCCTCGAACGGCTTTTCAAGGACTGCATACATGAGACAAGATGTACACTGGATCGCATTAGCAATAGTGGAGCACATTTTCTAATGGGGATAGCACTAAACAAATGTTAAGTAATTAAACAACTAAATACAAACAATTCTACTCACACTTACTTTTGCTCACACTTTGCTCACTCACGCTCACAATGAAGAAGACAGGCTAAAATTCGCGCGCCGCTAGGCGCGCGGTTTTCAGAAGTCTTCCTTCCGGCTGTAACGGCCAAAACCCGGTTCTCCTTGAGCTCGCGGTGACTCTTCACTTATCCCAGAAGGCACTGGGAATATGCAAATTATCCTCGCAAGACTCCTTCCCTGGCTACCTCGCACAACAGAAATGTGATCAAGGTCTCCCTTATCTGCTGAGTCTTCCATGCCCATCGCCAGTTTATCCTCCATTTCTTCCTGGGCTCCTGCACCTTCCTCAACAGTTTGGCTGCTACCATGCGCCCTTGTTAATCCCTCTCCCCCACCGTCCCATGGCTGCCGTCTTGGGGTTGCTGACCGTCTGCACTTTGTAGATCTTGGTATCCCTTCCGCATATGAATCCTCCTGTACTTCATCCCCTTCCTTTTGTCCCATCACCTGACTCCGAATACTGTTTAGAGTGTGCTCCAGCATGTAAATGACTGGAATTGTCATGCTGATAATGGCATCATCAGCGCTACACATCTTCGTCGCCATTTCGAAACTTTGCAGAAGGGTGCATAGGTCCTTGATCTGAGACCACTCCAGCAGCGTAATCTTCCCCACCTCTGCATCTCGTTGGCCCAGGCTATACGTCATAACGTATTGCACAAGTGCTTGGCGCTGCTGCCACAGTCGCTGCAACATGTGGAGAGTCGAATTCCAGCATGTCGGCACATCGCATTTCAGCCGGTTAACCGGCAGGCCGAAAGACTTCTGGAGCGATGCAAGTCATTCAGCTGCGGGGTGTGAATGGCGGAAGTGAGCACATAGTGACCATGCCCTCTGCAGAAGCCCATCTAGGCCGGGATAGTGGGTTAAAAATTGCTGGACAACAAGGTTCAACACGTGAGCCATACAAGGCACGTGTGTCACATTGCCCCAGTGAAGGGCCGCACCCAGATTTGCAGCATTGTCGTACACGGCCTTCCCTGGCTGCAGGTTGAGTGGAGACAACCATTGATGAAAGTCGGTCTCCAGAGCTGACCACAACTCCTCAGCTGTGTGACTCACATTTCCCAGACATTTCAGCGTAAAGACCGCCTGATGCCATTGAGCTCTGCTGCCAGCATAGTGAGGAGTTGTGTGGGATTCTTTGTGTGCAGTTACAATGTGGGTGGCCTCACCAGACCGGCTTTGGGTGGAGGTGGAGGACACAGACGAGGTGGAAGAGGCAGAAGCAGTTGAGGAACTTCTACATACAGATGATTGACGCACAACTCGTGGGGACGGCAAGACTTGTACAGCAGACACTTGTCCATCTCTCACCATAGTTACCCAGTACCCAGTCAGCGACATGTAATGCCCCTGTCCATGCTTACTTGTCCAATTATCTGTGGTGAAATGCACCCTGTCATAGACAGAGTTTCTCAAGGAAGCGGTGATGTTGTGTGCGACATGCTGGTGTAGTGCAGGCACACCTTTCTTGGAGAAGTAGTGGCGACTGGGCATCTGGTACTGGGGCACTGCGATGGACATAAGGTCTTGAAAATCCTGTGTGTCCACCAGGTGGAAAGGCAGCATTTCTGTATTCAACAGCTTGCAGATGCTGAAAGTCAACCTCTTAGCTTTGTCATGGCTAGGAGGAAATGTACTTTTACTTGTCCACATCTGAGGGACCGAGGGCTGGCTGCTGTGCTGAGACAGCGTTGAGTAGGGTGTCCCTGGAAAACTGTTGGTCGGTGAGGAGGGTGCAGGTGGAGATAGAATGTTGCCTTCATCCAAAGGTGGTGCTCTCGATGTCTGAGAGAGCTCAACACCATCACCTGTTTCCACGTCCAAAACAACTGACGACCTGCCAATCACACTGCCTGTTGCTGGTAAAGAGGTGGAAGGTCTGCATCGAAAAGCATGTGTGACTGCTGTCCCCACAGTCATAGAGGATGTAGAACGTGCGGATGCACTTGAAGGGGAAGACGGTGATTGGCCCGCCCCACTAGGCCGCATTGTAGCACAGTGAGCTTTCCACTGCGACTTATGCTTCATATCCATGTGACGGTTCATGGACGAAGTACTCAAACTAGTGAGTTTTTGGCCTCTACTTAGACATTGGTGACAAATCTTACATATGACATGAGTTGAGTGATCCTTTGCGATGTAAAAAAAGGCCCAGGCTAGGCAAGGCTTAGAGCTCATGCAACCTCCAGAGCCACCATCACTACTGCTCAGAAACAGAGTTGTGGATAAGGATGCAGTTGTTGACGTGCTTCCAGTACTCCATCTCTGTCCATGAAGGCGCAACCTAACCTCGTCGTCACTAGCATCCTCCTCCACCACCTCTGCTGACCTCATCGACTGCCTGACTGTGGGTTGACAGTAAGTGGTATCTACAACCTCATCATCACCCTGTGTGTTCTCACTCCCCTCGTCCTCAGAGCCAACCTCTTCCTGCCCTGACCGAATAGTTAAGTTGCCATTCCAATCAGGTATCTCATCAGCTTGTTCCTCATTGTCTCCACCAAGAGGAGTTACAGTTTGGGAATGAGGGTCTACATTATGCTCAGAACCTTCTTCATCTGGGTCCGGATCCGACTCACAAAGCTTCTGGGCATCAGTGCAGATCATTTCCTTGTCTGGACACACTGCAGCTTTGGAGTAGACCTCTGATTCCCAGGCTATAGTGTGACTGAACAGCTCTGCAGACTCCACCATCTCTGTTACCCCATACTCAGCAGGGCGGGTGGAGACTTGAGAGCTGGTAGGAAGCAAGTGCACTTGGGGTGACACCTCAGAGGACAGGAGTATTTGGGATGTTGAGGAAGTTGAAGTGGAGGAGAGGCCACTTGATGGAGCACTTGAGATCCATTCAAGCACCTGCTCTTTTTGTGCCTCATCTTCCTTTGGTAGCGATGGTCGTGTCCGTAAGAAAGGGATCATATCAGATTTTTCCACTGAAAGAAGTAGACATCTTATTTTGGCTGGAAGATGGTCTTTCTTCAGCAGATGTTACTGTTGCTTTACCACCTACCCCACGGACACAAACTTTTTTTCCCTTTCCAACACGCCTGTTCCCCTTTCCACCAGCATATGGCCTTTTGCGACTCAATTTGTATCTGAACAAATTGGCAACTGTTTGTTGCAGTTAAAAATTGGCTACTACAGATGGAGAGGTGGGGTAGCTTTCTTGACAGCAGTGGTACGCCACTATCACACACTGATACTATGCCCAAAGGAATTGCTTGAGCTGATTTGGACAAATGCTGTGAAAAACACTTGCACAGCGCTGGCACAGACCTGCCTAGCAAAAATTGCTATGAACTGCTCTAATCTAGCCCTGAAAAGGGCTGAAATTACAACTGGTCCCGACTCCCAAAACCGATGTCTCGATTGCACTTTATAGCGCCCTTTCGCAGCAGCGGGAGCGGTGACTGACATACAATCGCAGCACTAAGATAATGGCAGTGATGGGGAAAATGCCCGGGTCTTATACGGCAAGGACATGTGACATACACAGCCAATGACACATGCCCTTGCTTGTCTGCCAAAAATGCACTTTGCTGTGTGTGTGTCTGTGATTGGCTGACAGACTGGCGCGCCCCACTGGATGAATGGTTAGGAAAAAAAAATGGTGATCGCCATTCTTTCAGCACTCAGCAGCACTGATCTAAACCCCGTCCCCCCCTTCACACTTTACGCTGAATTTGGCTAATATTATTATTCACATTGAATGACAGTATTACTGTGAAAAGCCAGCTAGTAACTAGCTACGCTTTTGGTGATTGAACCGTTAGTGAACGGTAACTCGAACTGTTGAACGTGAAGCTAATCGTTCGAGTTCGTTGAACAACTCGAACATCACCAAAAATAGGTTGAACTTGAGATTGGCGAACAGTTCGATTAGAACACCGCTCATCTCTAGACTTTAATGTATCGTCCAGATTATGTGAGAAAACACAGCAGTGAAGATTAGTGTGTGTAAGACCTGTTTCAGATGTCAGTGATTCTGGTACGTTTGTGCTTTTTTTATACGTACCAGAATCGCTGACATACACAGACCCATTATAATCAATGATTTTTCACTGACCATGTCTCCGTGCGGCATGCACGCGTGTCCGTGATTGCCGCACGGAGATATGTACGTTTTTTTCTGGCATTACTGATGTCCCACGGACAACACTATGGTGTGATCTGTGTGTGATCCGTGAAACACATGCCAGAAAAAAACGTGCATATAAAATAAAAATAATTTTTACTCACCCGGCTCCAGCGACGCTCTGTGCAGCCTGCTGCTTCTGAGCCGGCTCATTACTGTCATGCATATTCATGAATGCACGACACAGCTGACCCGGAAGCAGCTGCTGTTAAGGTCAGCGCCGGCCAAATACTGCACCATGGGAGTGTTCAGCACCAAGAAGAGTGGGAGCGGGCACAGGTGAGTTGATCTCTATGTGTAATCACGGACCACGGAGAACGGAGCCCGGATTGCACTTAGACAACCCACGTGTGCCGTGAATCTCGGCACACAGAGGGACATATGCGTGTTTTACACGCCAGTAAAGAACGTCTGTGTTTTTCCCTGATGTGTGAAACGGGCCTAACAGAAAATTTACCATTTTATATACTTTGTTTTATGGTTTAGATAAGCTAAAATAATCGTCAGTCGAAAGTGTCTTTTATATTTACTTGGGACTGATTGTATCCCAGTAAGGCACCATTAATGTGTGGTACTTTAAACTCTGCAAAACAAATGGTCTTGGTCTGATTGTAGAGGGACAATGGTAGCTCCCTTTTGGAATGTTTTCTTAAATATCCCCTCCTATGGTTGTATATCATATTGCCAGTAATCAGGCCTTGAATACATATTGGTGTACCAAACCCCACTTACATTTTGGGAGCGTCAATCTTACTTCCCCTTATTTACCTTTATTTGAGCACTGTCCCTGGTTTTAGGGTGAGGAGAAAGAGGGAAAGCTGTCGTGGAACGGGGACGCCCGGAAGCTTAAGGCGTCATACCCTCCGTTGACAGGTAGGGACATCTAGTCCTTTGAGGGTTACTAGGGTTTGTCCCCCCCCCCCTTCCACGAGATATATATATATACATTGCCGACTCCCATATAGGGGTTACCTGCTTCTGGTATTTTTGTGTTTGTGTGTCCTTGGAATTTTAACCAATTATTAATAAAACTTATATTTTTAATAGGGGTTGAGGTTAATTGTAAATTGGTTAAACCGTAAAACAACAACAAAACAGTACAAATAAAAATGCTAAATATTTCTCGTTGATTTGAAGCATTTAAATATAGGGTTCATAACACTGGGTAAAACAGTATATAAATATATTTAAAGGAAAAAGAGGCTGTTAATTAAAAGATATTTTCCGTTTAAACTTAATATAATTTTAGGTTTTAGCATTCATTATTATGACAAATCAATTGTGATCTTAACAATAGAAGAATTTTAATTGTCTTGAAAATCTGTAATTTTCTCTGAGACAATTACTTAATGAATGGTTTGCAGCCCGCAATTACAATGAACACCCAGAAGCTCCAGCCGTTGTCTGCGCAGAGCAAGCTCCAAATCCAATCCCAGATTAATTTCTGCTTAATGTGAAAGCGATCTTTATTGTGCGATAGTAGAAGTGAATAAATTACCTTTAAATATAAGTTGTCTCACAAATTATATTTTTGACACATCATTTATTTAAAGAAAATAAAACAACTACAGGTGAAGAACCTGAATATATATTTCATATGAATCTTCATATTTTAAAAAATGTTCTCTGTTTATATTCATACATTTAGTAGTAAATCACATTGTCTAGGAGTCTAAAAGTTAAGCAATTTTTTTTATTGTGTGTGAATTTCATCAACCCCTTCATTCTGCAATTAATTTTTCTGGTTACGTTTTTTTTTCCTTGCCTTTTTTCTAAAAGCCATAACTTTTTACTTTTCTTTCAAAATAGCCATATCAGGACTTGTTTTCTGCAGGGCGAGTTGTGGTTTTGAATGACGACATTCAATTTAACATACAATGTACTGGAAAATGGGAATAAAAATTCTGAGTGCGGTGCAATATTTTTTTAAATTTGTTTTTAAGGTGTACATCATGTGGGTAGTAAAAATTACTCTGAATTATGATTCTCCATGTTAGTATGACAAGAACAACACGAAACGTATATAGTTTTTTTTCATTAAAATTGAGGAAAAAAAATCAGAAATATGTAAAAAAAACTTTTGATGTCTGACAACATATTTCGAAACCTGGAACTTTTCTTTTAGTCGATTGCGTTGTGTGAGGGCTTGTTTTTTGCTGGATAAGCTGACAGTTTTATTGATGCTATATTGGGTTATATATGAAATTTTGATCAGTTTTTATTACAATTATTTAGGAGGATTAGTGACTAAAAAACCTTTATATTTTATTTTTGTCATAGTGTTTAATGATTGGGGTAATTCATTTTGTATTTTAAAAGATAAGACTCTTATGAACTTGGCAATACCATAGTATTGCACTATATAAAGAAAATCACAGTCTCCTTTTGAAGCTCGATATCCTTGAAAAAGTATTCAGATTATGTGAAATTTTCCACATTTTTTCACGTTACACCAACAAACATAAATGTATTTTATTGGAATCTTATGTGATATACCAACACTAAATAGCAAGTAGTTGTGAAGTATAAAGAAAATGATACATGGTTTTCTAAATATTTTAAAAATATACTGTAAATATTAAAATTGTTGAGTGGATAGGTATTCACCCCTGTAGTCTGATACCCCTAAATAAAATCCCGAGTGATCAATTGCCTCTGGAAGTCACCTAATTAGTAAATTGAGCCCCTGTGTGTAATTTATTTTCCTCATAACTACAGCTGTTCTGTGAAGACCACATATGTTTGTTTGCAAAGATTAGGGATCCAGTTTTGGTCGAACTATATATGTTTCATTCTTTTCTGTGTCCATGTTTTATTGCTAAATAAAAACTAAAAAAAAAAAAAGATTAGGGATCAAACAGCATAATGATAAGCAAGTAACACACCAGCAAGGTCAGGGATAAAGTTGTGGAGAAGAGTAAAGCAGGGTTAGGTGATAAAATAAAATAGCCCAAGCTCTGAACATCTCATGGAGCACTGTTCAGCCCATCATCCAAAAATGGAAGCATTACTTCACGACTGCAAACCTACCTGGGCATCCTTCTAAACTAACATTCAAACATGGAGAGCACTAATTAGAGATGCAGCTAAAAGGCCCATGGTCATTCTGCAGGAGCTGCAGAGATCCACAGCTCAGGTAAAAGAACCTGTAAACAGGAAGAATTTGTCCCTTTATGGATGAATGGCAAATAGATAGACATTTTTTTAAATCAAGCCATTTGAAGTCCAGTTTGTAGTTTGTAAAATCTCATGTAGGGAAAACAGCTAGCATGTGGAATGAATTTTGATCAAATGAGACCAAAATAGAACTTTCTGGGCTAAATGCAAAACGCTATTTGTGGTGGAAAGCTAATACTGCACATCACCTGGAAAAAAAACATCCCAAGTGTCAAACATAGTGGGGGCAACATCATGTTGTGGGGATGGATTTCTTTAGCAAGGATAGGAAAGCTGGTCAGTGTTGAAGGGAAGATGGATAGAGCTAAATACAGGGCAATCATAAAATTTTTGGGTTAAAGGACATTTTTGTTGCAAAAATGTATTTTTTTCATTTTCAAGGCACAATGTTATAAAATTTGGTGAAGCGCTGGCACTTCTTCCCTTCTGAGCCTTGTTTTGCGCCCAAGCAGTAGTTTTTCACCATATATGGGGTATTGGTGTACTTGAGATATTGCACAAAAAATTGTATGGTGCAATTTCTAATGTTACCCTTGTGAAAATGCTATGTTTGGGATTAACACTGTACCATTTGTGGTTAAATTAACGCTTTTTTGTGAAAAAGTAAAATTTTCATTATTTTCTGTGCTTGTGACCACTTTTAGGGGAATAGTTTTTATAATGGTGCCACTTTTGTCTATATTCTGTCATATAAGCCCCTCAATGTCACTACAAATATAATGTGGGCCAAATTTTGTTGGAAAAAAGAGAAATTGCTGATAAACTTTTAACTAGTGATGGGTGAACCTGGACTGTAAAAGTCCGGGTCCGTGCAAATTCAAAAGCATAGGTTCAAAAGCATAGTGTCCCACCATATTATAATATACAGCACAGATAAAGAATACGGCTACGCGCTGCAGCCCCAAGTGGTGCACTTAACTTGGGTGTGTATCAAAATAAGAGGAACTGCATGCATTTTTAAAAAAAAATATTTAAATAAATAATTTTAAAACATGACGTGCATTCTCCCCCAAATTTGATACTGTGTCATGATAAATCCCGACAGCTGTGGCTGGGATTCTCAGGATGGGGAGACCCATGCTTATTGTCCCCCAAGCCTAAAAATGTCAGTCTACAGCCACCCAGGATTGTTGCATCCATTAGCTGGGACGATCCCGGAACTTTACCCTGTTCATTCTAAATTCCCTGGTACGGTGGCAATCAGGGTAAAAAGAGATTAATAACAGCTCACAGATGACACTAAGCCCTAGATTATGAATGGAAGGTGTCTATGAGACCCTCCCATTACTAATCTGTAAGTGAAAAGAAATAAACACTAACACTAAAAAAATCCTTTTCTATTTATTTACTAGCTGTACTACTCGGCTTCGCCCAGGTTAATAACTGTTGTTAACAAAATAGAATGTAATAACATTCCCGGGATAGAGTGTATAAATAGAATGTATTAACGCCCGGGATAGTAACTGTCTCTCTGTTTCTCTCCTATTCTCTGTCTGTCTCCCCCTCTGTATATATCTCTCTGTCTCTCTTTCTATCTCTTTGTCTGCCTGTCTCTTTCCCTGTCTGTTTCTGACTGTCTCTGTCTCTTTCTCCATCTGTCTCAATCTCTTTCCCTGTCTGTCTATCTATCTCTTTCTCTGTCTGTCTATCTATCTCTGTCTCTTTCCCTGTCTGTCTCTTTCCCTCTCTTTCCCGGTCTGTCTCTTTCCCTCTCTTTCCCTGTCTGTCTCTTTTCCTCTTTCCCTCTGTCTATTTCCCTGTGTCTGTCTCTTTACCTGTCTTTGTCTGTCTCTTACCCTGTCTGTCTCTTTCACTTTCCTTCCCTGTCTGTCTGTTTCGCTGTGTCTGTCTCTGTCTCTTTGTCTGTGTCTGTCTCTTTGTGTCTGTTTCTTACCCTGTCTATGTCTGCCTCTTTCCCTGTCTGTGGCTGTCTCTTTCCCTGGCTGCATTATCTGTGGTGGGGGAAACAAGGGCGCAATAGGGTCTTACCCGATATTTAGGGTGTAAGAAAAAGAAGAGATGCACTCACCTGGTCTGGTTGTGATAGTCACAACTCCTATGACAGCGTATGGGAGTGCTGAGCTGGTTCCAGCTGCGGCCCCGTCAGAAGTGGTTGCTGTAAAAACGGGCATGAAAGAAGACGGGTTTTCCAGCCGCGCTATGAACCACACCGTTGAAGATTCCTTAAGATATTTTTATTGAGTCAATTCCAACGCGTTTCAAAGGCAAACTGCCTTCTTCCTCAGGGAATAAAAATATACCGATACAGAAAAAAACAGGGTTTAAATAGAGACTGCACAGAGAGGCCATATTGCTGAAAATGACCTCATTGCCCCATGACTCATAGACACGAGGAGTGAATCTACGTCATGATTAGAAAAAAAGGGGGGGGGAGGAGGGGAGGAGGGATGAAAAAAGAGAAAAACATTTTTTTATTTTTTATTTGATGCATACAAATCTTGCATGCTTTGATGAATTGAATGAAGGAAGATTCATGTTCAGCATGGTGATGCAATGGGATGATTATATGGTATATGAGAAAATATATATATATAGCGGAAACCACAATAGAAAAATGTGATAAAATAAAATTTGTTTTATCAAAAATTGTGCGTTCATTTATGTGTGCTCTATAATTGTATTTCTTTGGAAAATGAATGGGGGGAAGGGGGGTCTTTGGAAAAGAGAAAAACGAGGGACTTGAACCTGCAGAAGAGGCATCGGAACAAACATAGAGAAGCTGCCTCATTCACCATTACTCTGCTCTAGGAGCATACTAGAGCATAGAGGCTCAAAAGGGATGTCATAAAAAATCCTCATCCACCCGGGTTTATAGTGAAAGAAATATATATATGTAGGTGAACGCTCTGGAATTTCAGCCCCATTATATTTGGGGATAATGTGAGAGACATGAATGAACTGTTAAATCTCTACAAGGGCAGCGCACCCGCAGGCAAAAACCAAAAGGGAGCGCTTGCACAGAGAGCGGATTCCCTGCAGTGAAAGGTCAAATGGGTTCAGATCGTGGGAAAAAGATATAGAGCACACGCGCAGTGTGCGGGGAGTCAGCGATTTTTCATAATGGAAGGAGATGTGAGCTCAAAAGGAGATGTGAAACACGAAAGGAGGCATGCTTAAGTGAAACAGTAATGTGAAAATCCCGATATTTCACAGGGGTGAAGTGTAAGGAGGGCATCCCTGCTTTGTCAAAAGGAGGAACTCCTTATACTGAAGTCGAACATGCTGCGATCTGTGGCTCATGAAAGCTATTCAAAAATATAGAAGCTATTTATCTATTCTATAATTGGAAGAAACGAAATTATATGATATATGAAAAAATTGTGTGGTAAAGATATGATACAATGCTATAATAAAAATAAAAATAAAATAAATGAATGAAATAAATGAATTTATCATTTTTCATTTATTTTATTTTTATTTTTATTATAGCATTGTATCATATCTTTACCACACAATTTTTTCATATATCATATAATTTCGTTTCTTCCAATTATAGAATAGATAAATAGCTTCTATATTTTTGAATAGCTTTCATGAGCCACAGATCGCAGCATGTTCGACTTCAGTATAAGGAGTTCCTCCTTTTGACAAAGCAGGGATGCCCTCCTTACACTTCACCCCTGTGAAATATCGGGATTTTCACATTACTGTTTCACTTAAGCATGCCTCCTTTCGTGTTTCACATCTCCTTTTGAGCTCACATCTCCTTCCATTATGAAAAATCGCTGACTCCCCGCACACTGCGCGTGTGCTCTATATCTTTTTCCCACGATCTGAACCCATTTGACCTTTCACTGCAGGGAATCCGCTCTCTGTGCAAGCGCTCCCTTTTGGTTTTTGCCTGCGGGTGCGCTGCCCTTGTAGAGATTTAACAGTTCATTCATGTCTCTCACATTATCCCCAAATATAATGGGGCTGAAATTCCAGAGCGTTCACCTACATATATATATTTCTTTCACTATAAACCCGGGTGGATGAGGATTTTTTATGACATCCCTTTTGAGCCTCTATGCTCTAGTATGCTCCTAGAGCAGAGTAATGGTGAATGAGGCAGCTTCTCTATGTTTGTTCCGATGCCTCTTCTGCAGGTTCAAGTCCCTCGTTTTTCTCTTTTCCAAAGACCCCCCTTCCCCCCATTCATTTTCCAAAGAAATACAATTATAGAGAACACATAAATGAACGCACAATTTTTGATAAAACAAATTTTATTTTATCACATTTTTCTATTGTGGTTTCCGCTATATATATATATATTTTCTCATATACCATATAATCATCCCATTGCATCACCATGCTGAACATGAATCTTC
The DNA here is from genome assembly GCF_048569485.1 of Anomaloglossus baeobatrachus. Taxonomy (NCBI): domain Eukaryota; kingdom Metazoa; phylum Chordata; class Amphibia; order Anura; family Aromobatidae; genus Anomaloglossus; species Anomaloglossus baeobatrachus. The sequence continues at coordinate 815,925,121 of NC_134353.1, read as the reverse complement.
CTTCATTCAATTCATCAAAGCATGCAAGATTTGTATGCATCAAATAAAAAATAAAAAAATGTTTTTCTCTTTTTTCATCCCTCCTCCCCTCCTCCCCCCCCCTTTTTTTCTAATCATGACGTAGATTCACTCCTCGTGTCTATGAGTCATGGGGCAATGAGGTCATTTTCAGCAATATGGCCTCTCTGTGCAGTCTCTATTTAAACCCTGTTTTTTTCTGTATCGGTATATTTTTATTCCCTGAGGAAGAAGGCAGTTTGCCTTTGAAACGCGTTGGAATTGACTCAATAAAAATATCTTAAGGAATCTTCAACGGTGTGGTTCATAGCGCGGCTGGAAAACCCGTCTTCTTTCATGCCCGTTTTTACAGTTTCCCTGGCTGCATTGTGACACGCCAACATTCCATATAAGGGCGTGGCTGTGCATTCTTCTGAAGTTCTGGCTGCACTGTGGCTCCCAGCTCCATTCGCTTTAATGGAGGCAGGTTTTTTGGCGAATAACTGTAAAGCGTGGGGTTAAAATTTCCCCTCAAAACATAGCCTATGATGCTCTCTGGGTCCAGACGTGTGAGTGTTCAAAATTTTGTGGCTGTAGCTGCAACGGTGCAGATGCCAATCCCAGACATACACACATACACACACACATACACACATTCAGCTTTATATATTAGACTAGATGTACTACCCGGCTTCGCCCAGGTTAATAACTGTTGTTAACAAAATAGAATGTATTAACATTCCCGGGATAGAATGTATAAATAGAATGTATTAACGCCCGGGATAGTAACTGTCTCTCTGTTTCTCTCCCATTCTCTGTCTGTCTCCCCCTCTGTATATATCTCTCTGTCTCTCTCTCTGTCTGTCTGTCTCTTTCCCTGTCTGTCTCTGACTGTCTCTGTCTCTTTCTCCATCTGTCTCAATCTCTTTCCCTGTCTGTCTATCTATCTCTGTCACTTTCCCTGTCTGTCTCTTTCCCTCTCTTTCCCTGTCTGTCTCTTTCCCTCTTTCCCTCTGTCTCTTTCCCTGTGTCTGTCTCTTTGTCTGTCTCTTTCCCTTTCTTTCCCTGTCTGTCTGTTTCCCTGTGTCTGTCTCTGTCTCTTTGTCTGTGTCTGTCTCTTTGTGTCTGTCTCTTACCCTGTCTACATCTGTTTCTTACCCTGTCTCTGTCTCTTTGTGTCTGCCTCTTTCCCTGTCTGTGGCTGTCTCTTTCCCTGGCTGCATTGTGACACGCCAACATTCCATATAAGGGCGTGGCTGCGCATTCTTCTGAAGTTCTGGCTGCACTGTGGCTCCCAGCTCCATTCGCTTTAATGGAGACATGTTTTTTGGCAAATAACTGTAAAGAGCGGGGTTAAAATGTCCCCTCAAAACATAGCCTATGACGCTCTTAGGGTCCAGAAGTGTGAGTGTGCAAAATTTTGTGGCTGTAGATGCGACGGTGCGGATGCCAATCCCGGACACACACACACACACACACACACACACACACACATACACACATTCAGCTTTATATATTAGATTGTTACAGCAATAGAGATGCATACACCTGTCCTCACCTATTGTACCATCACCCATTCCCTGTAGACTGTGAGCCCTCGCGGGCAGGGTCCTCTCTCCTCCTATACCAGTCTGTCTTGTACTGTTAATGATTGTTGTACGTATACCCTCTTTCACTTGTAAAGCGCCATGGAATAAATGGCGCTATAATAATAAATAATAATAATAATAATAATACACAGAGCCCCTGATTGTTTGCAGTCAGACACACTGTTGAAGCAGGGAGCCCTATCCTGGCCAAGGGTCACTTGCTCCTCTGTTGATTTCAATATGTCTGTTCATGTTGTGCACCCCTTGGGGCTTGCGGCACTTGCAACAATGTCCATCTTCACTACTGGTCCCATCGTAGATGTGAAGGGCGACACAATTGACTTACACATATCTCTTTGTAAAAAAACTCATGAACCAGTTTATTGGGGGTCACCACTTCTCTCTTACTTCAGAAATACAGGTCAGCTCATGCTGCTGCCACTCTCCTGGAGGTTTTCTACCTTGACAGCACTCGCTCTGAGTAACTATCCTCCAGCACCTGAGTCCAATACGTGGTTCTTCCTTGTAACTTTTCCTAATGACTGCCTTTTCTCATTCGGGCTCTCAGACGACATATCAGCTCCCGACCAATTCAGGGTCTCGCCGGCAGTCTCTATACCCCGATGTCTCACTGATCTCAGGACGCTCCATAGCCCATCTGCAGGGTGAGGTCTCGACACATGGGAGGATGCCTTTCATCCCATCCTGGACAGGCCTTAGTTCCTGGCCCTGTCTACACACTTGAACCTTTGTCGCTTAACTAACACTCTTTCCTGCTTTCCAGAACCTTCTCTGCTAGCTCTGCTACACTACACTAAAACATCTTATATTATTAATACTATATCTATCCTATAACCCTTTACCCACAGTACTGTTGGCTCTCTACACCATGTCTTCCTCCTGACACAGCACGAGGGGAGCAAATTACATTATACAGTACACATTATTTACAATATTCTAAAACATGCATATTATCAGATACATTACTTGCAATAAAACAAATAAACATATGAAACTTGCGGTTACTAGACGGAGCTGACTGCCCTGCCCGTTCAGCTCTCCTACATCTGAGGCAGAGGCACACTAAAAGAACATCTTACATTAAAAACAATGCACTCTTATATACAGTATATTTATAACAATTACAGTTCCCCGTTAGAGTGGACGTAGCTCGACCACCTCCTACACTGTCATACAGGGTAGCGGCACCTCTGACTGCAACTAGAGATGCAGGGATTGCTGATGGGCAGGGGAAGCAGTGAATATGTATGAAGGATAATAAGCGGCCCCGGAAGTAGCGTTAGAGCTGCACGGAGACTCGGTAAGTATAACGCGCCTGCTCCAATACCCCTATCCTTTCTACCACCTTTTAAAGCACCAGATTTTTGTCCCCATAGACTTGTATGGGGATCAGAGTCCAGCCAGATATCCGGGATCAATTCTGGGCCCTATTCGTTTGTTTTTTTTTTAACCCGGTTGGACCCGCCCATCAGTACTTTTAATCCTTCTAAGTTCCTAAAAATGTTTCAAAAATTGTGCTGATGAAAAGCAGACATGAGAAATTTTGTTTATTAACTTTTATGTGTGACATAGCTCTCTGGTTTAAGGGCATATAAACTCTAAATTTGAAAATTGCTACATTTTCAAATTTTTTGTCAAATTTCCTATTTTTTTGCAAATAAACACAAAAAATATTGTCCTAAATTTCCCACTAACGATCTCAGAATCACTGGATTCTGCTGAAAAGTTCCAGAGTTATCTAATATATAAAGCTGAATGTGTGTATGTGTGTGTGTGTATATGTGTGTGTGTGTGTGTGTGTGTGTGTATGTCCGGGATTGGCATCCGCACCGTCGCAGCTACAGCCACAAAATTTTGCACACTCACACTTCTGGACCCTAAGAGCGTCATAGGCTATGTTTTGAGGGGAATTTTAACTCCGCTCTTTACAGTTATTCGCCAAAAAACCTGCCTCCATTAAAGCGAATGGAGCTGAGAGCCACAGTGCAGTCAGAACTTCAGAAGAATGCGCAGTTACGCCCTTATATGGAATGTTGGCGTGTCACAATGCAGCCAGGGAAAGAGACAGCCACAGACAGGGTAAGAAACAGACACAAAGAGACAGACACAGACAAAGAGACAGACTGACAGGGAAAGAGACAGACACAGACACAGACAAAGAGACAGAGACAGACACAGGTGTTATGATCCGGAACCATGGAAGACCACCACAAATCATTGGCAAAAGGTGACAAGACCATTGGCAACTAATCTGGCTGCCATCCCCTTACTAACCATCACAACTAGAAGTAGCCGAGGGGTGAACTAACATCCTGTGCACCGCAAACCCAGCCAGAGAACTAACTATCCTAAAGGTAGGAAAGATGAATAACTCTCTGCCTCAGAAAATAGACAAGAATAGCAAGCCCCCCACATTCAAAGACTGCGGTGATATAGGAAAACACAATACACAGATAGATGATAGGATTAGCAAAAGATGAGGCCCCCGCTGACTAAAATAGGAAAGGACAGGAAAGGGACTGATGGTGGCCAGAGAAAAACCCTGCAAAATACCAACTTCCTGATAGTACAAAAAGGCCCTCAGATCGCACAATCTGAACTCCGTCCTATACCAGGTGCTTTTGTCATACCAATGAACAGAAAACAAGAATCATAACAAAGTCAACAAGCCACAAACACATGGACCCAAAGGAGCTATACTCCACACAGAACTGCAGGGAGTTCCTCAACAATCCACTGAGGGGGAAAATCCCTGCAAGCAAACAAACTGAAACCAACCACAGCAAATGACAAACCCAGATAAAAGAACCAGACAATAAATAAAGAGCAAGCACTTATCTGAGGAAGATGTGGTGTAGAGCAGGATTAAGCAGGCTGGAGATACAAAGAACAACTGACATCCGGCAACAGCCTGCAATCAGACCAGGATTTAAATAAGCAGAGAGTTAGCAAAGAAAACACCCACTGCACAACACACCTGGTCCAAGTCCAAACCATTCCTGGCCACCAGAGGGAGCCTCCCAGCAGCCAAAACATAACTAACATTCACAACACACAGGGAAACAGACAGACAGGAAAAGAAAGGGAAAAAGACAGACAAAGACAGGTAACGAGACAAAGAGACAGACACAGGGAAAGAGACAGACAGGGAAAGAGAGGGAAAGAGACAGGCAGGGAAAGAGAGGGAAAGAGACAGACAGAGAAAGAGACAGACAGGGAAATTGACAGAGATAGACAGACAGGGAAAGAGATTGAGACAGACGGAGAAAGAGACAGAGACAGTCAGAGACAGACAGGGAAAGAGACAGACAGACAAAGAGAGAGAGACAGAGAGATATATACAGAGGGGGAGACAGATAGAGAATGGGAGAGAAACAGAGAGACAGTTACTATCCCGGGCGTTAATACATTCTATTTATACATTCTATCCCGGGAATGTTAATACATTCTATTTTGTTAACAACAGTTATTAACCCGGGCGAAGCCGGGTAGTACAGATAGTCTAATATATAAAGCTGAATGTGTGTATGTGTGTGTGTATGTGTGTGTGTATGTCCGGGATTGGCATCCGCACCGTTGCAGCTACAGCCACAAAATTTTGCACACTCACACTTTTGGACCCCGAGAGCGTCATAGGTTATGTTTTGAGGGGAAATTTTAACCCCGCTCTTTACAGTTATTCACCAAAAAACCCTGCCTAAATTAAAGCGAATGGAGCTGGGAGCCACAGCGCAGCCAGAACTTCAGAAGAATGCGCAGCCACGCCCTTATATAGAATATTGGTGTGTCACAATGCAGCCAGGGAAAGAGACAGACACAGACAGGGTAAGAAACAGACATAGACAGGGTAAGAGACAGACACAAAGAGACAGACACAGACAAAGAGACAGACTGACAGGGAAAGAGACAGACAGACAAAGAGACAGAGACAGACACAGGGAAACAGACAGACAGGGAAAGAAAAGGAAAGAGACAGACAGGGTAAGAGACAGACAAAGACAGGTAAAGAGACAGACAAAGAGACAGACACAGGGAAAGAAACAGAGGGAAAGAGACAGACAGGGAAAGAGAGGGAAAGAGACAGACAGGGAAAGTGACAGGGAAAGAGATAGACAGACAGGGAAATAGATTGAGATAGACGGAGAAAGAGACAGACAGTCAGAGACAGACAGGGAAAGAGACAGACAGACAGAGAATGGGAGAGAAACAGAGAGACAGTTACTATCCCGGGCGTTAATACATTCTATTTATCAGCCAAAGACCAGAAGAATTTATGTAAAGGGTGTACTCACGATTATTGACCATAGAAAAAAAAACCCTTAAAAAATATATTTTTATTAATTCATGATAAAACAATCCCTAGACATACACACATAAACAGGACAAACATTCCCCAATATGCCAACATACAATGGAACCCCTCTGTAATCCTATCAGAAAGGAACAGGCAAAAAATTGGGGTATGTCAAAATGTCCTCTATTGAACGATCAATTAATACCGTATCATGATAAATCCCGTATCGTGGAAGAGTACCAGAAAAATGATAGTGGTGCAACCAGGGTATGGCCCAAATTCCCTTAGATGGCCCTACCTAGCCGCGGAGGTTGGCACCCTAGATCTGGACGCAGTGGCGCCCCCGCTCACCGATGGCTCACCCTTCTTTCCCTCTACTGATCTCATGTGCAGCTATTCTGGGAGAGGAGGGAGTGTGGGGAGGTTGCACCAACAAGCTGATCAATAACTAAGGACTCAAACACACACATCAATGATACAATATATATTTTTCTCATTTAAACAGTGTTAAAGTGGACCAGATCAAGAGAAGGATCACTTTCAATATTGAAGTACAGTTTTGGATCCTTAGTGCTAAAAAGTTCCCCTAGCACCAGTCCAGTAATTGTCCAGCAAGCATCCAGTTGGACAAAATAGTGAAATACATAAATGCCTATTCGGTATATTGCATGCAACTTCTATATACCATAACTAGATCATAGAATAGATGCACTCCCTGAGCTAACAATCAATGCTGCCGGAGGCATAGATCTCTTAAAGGGTCACAAAAAATAAGATCATTTGATCCCAGAGCAGTCCTCTCCATAGGTTATTAGGGACCATCCATCCGATTATATCATAAATAGGCACTTCACAGAAGGCAATTACCATAAACTTTCATAGAAGGCACATTACAGTTGTGTATTTCACAAGAATGCAGTGGGGTACCACCAGAATAGATCAGGTCCAAGTAACCATACAATAAATAAATCAAAATATCAACACGGTACTTATCTCATCCTTGCAGTACTGTGAGTGGTGAAAATACACCTGGGTCCAAGTTGACACCTGTAAGAACTTGCCCAACGCGTTTCCCCCCGATCACGAGTCACATCGGGGTTCATCAGGGGCACCCTATTAGGGTAAGTAGCACTGGCTGCAGTCAGCCACGTGTGCACCTCGGTATCCGTCACCGTCGTTCCAGGAAAAGTGCAGGGCGTCAGTGTTTAAAAATGGCGCCAGACGCCACCCATCAGCAGTGATCCCGGATGTGAAGTTCCGCCCCCACCGTCATAAGTAATGACGTAGTGAGGGAAGCCCAACAGAGCGTTGCCCATATAAGGTATTCACGGGGGAAGGCAGGAAGATGCCTACGTCACAGGAAGTGACATCGGCAGGCTTCATGTCAGAGCGCTGTCTCTGTGATACATGAAGTGGAACGCATCATGCGTTCCACTGAGATTCCGCCGGATGTAATGCCCGGAAAGAAAAGAAGTTATAGTAGATCACTTCAGATATAAAGCGCTAGAATTACTCACAGTGGGAGGGAAGAAAAGACAACAGCATCCAGCCTTTATTAAGTAACCAGCCAAATAAATTGCCCGAAATGGCACGTAGATAAAAAGAGCTTACGTGCAAGATGATAAACATCCCCCACAGAACAAGAAGCGCCTATAAAACGTTCCCCCAGTTAAGACAACACTTAAGTAAATTGAGCCCATAGGGGTTAATCCATCGGCAAACAATATATATATCTACATATCTCATTTTGGAGCCCAATAGATACGGTAATTAATGTCAGTAGATACATTCATAAATTAAAGCATAGTAGTTAACCCTCCTTATATAGTATTATAACCTCACATTAAGATTAGTAACATCAAACAGATCCAGATCAAATCAAGTAAACTTATTATGGTTACTAAAGTTTGGGGATATTGTTTTAATGAGACAAATACACATAGGATAAATCAATCCATTATCCCACACCAAATCCGTGAACAGTAAATCACAGCAAAATAATGGCTCGTGTTAGAAACAATACCGAGCCATAGCTGACTAAACTCAGGGAGAATAACCTAAAATATTACAGGCTCAGTCCAAATTTGGAAGGTCTGGGACCAAAGACCGGGCTGGGGGAGGGGGGGGGGGGGGGCTGGTTAGATGAAACTAGAAAAGACCAACTGTTCATTCAGACCATTAGGGTTGACAGACTCTAGCCAAAAGATCCAGCGTGTCTCCCTCTGCAAGAGTTTCTTATCCCAGTCTCCCAAACGAACCGACAGTGGGACCACCTCAATGACCCTAAAGGAGATAGAGTCAAGATTCCCACCATGGCAACTGTTAATATGGCGAGCTAGGGGGGTATCTCGTTTATTTCTGATGTCACCCAAGTGTTCACCTACCCTAATTTTCAATTGTCTCTTAGTCTTGCCAACATAGTCTTTTGGACAACTACATGTGCACAAATAAATAACGCCCTCCGTTTTACAGTTAGCAAAGTGGCGATTTTTATACACTCTACCTGTATTTGAGCTTTTAAATTCTTTTGAGGGAGAGACATATTTACAATATGTACATGATCCACATCTAAAAGTCCCCACATCCCTACGGTCTAACCATGTTCTGCTCGTATTTAAAGGGGCAAAAAAACTGTGGACAAGTTCATCCTTTAGGGTTCTTCCCCTCTTGTATGTGATAGAAGGATGATCACAAATGGCCCCGCCAATATCCGGGTCACTTTTTAAGATGTTCCAGTGTTTCCTCAGTATTGACAAAATCTTACCATTTTGATCATCATACATCCCTATCAATCTCGTCATGTTGTTATCATCACGCTTTGGATTCGAAATCAGAAGATCACCTCTGTTCTTATATAGAGCATTCTGATGCGCCTGGTTGATCACACTCAAGGGGTACCCTCGTTCTCTAAATCTATCTCTAAGACAATCTGCCTGCCTGCTGTATTCCACAGTCGTTGTACAATTCCTACGCAACCTGAGAAATTGGCCTTTGGGAATTCCTGCCTTCAAGGTTCTTGGGTGATAACTCTCCCAATTCAAGAGGCTATTGGTGGCATTAGGTTTCCTATATATTGTGGTACTCAAATTCCCGTCCGGCTCCTTAGTTATCAAGACGTCCAGAAACGGTATTTTACTGCCACCAATCTCATAGGTAAACCTAAGTCCCAAATCATTGTTGTTGAGATGTTGAATAAACTGACTGAATGAGTCGACTGAGCCGGCCCATACCACCAGGATGTCATCAATGTAGCGCCCCCAGAAACGAATCTGGGGGCACCACACCGAATCATCCTCGGTAAACACAAATGTCTCCTCCCACCAACCCAGGAGCAAATTAGCGTATGTGGGAGCACAGGGGCTCCCCATCGCAGTGCCCCTGAGCTGGTGGTAGAACTTGGTATTGAAAATGAAGTAATTATGTGTCAAAATAAACCGTATCAGTCGTAGCATAAACTGGTTATGCGTGGTCATAGAGATACCGCGCATCCCCAAAAAGTATTCCACTGCTTTGATGCCAACATCATGCGGAATACAGCTGTAAAGAGATTCAACATCTATGGATATTAAGATGTCCTCTGGAGCAACAGTCAGTCCCTCAATTTTACCAAGTAAATCCAAGGTGTCCCTTAAGTGTGAGGGCAAGGCAGAGACAAAGGGGCGAAGGATCTTATCAATATATATACTGCACTGTTGGCATAATGCATCAACCCCTGAAACAATGGGGCGACCTTTCAAGGGATTGACCCCCTTATGCACTTTTGGAAGTGCGTAAAAGGTCGCCACCATTGGAAATTTTGGGAACAAAAAACTGAATTCATCATCAGTAATAAGTCGTAACGTTTTTGCTTCCTCTAGTAGACCCCTTAGTTCTCTCATATACACCATAGTGGGATCTTGTTTAATGATCTCATACGTATTCCGATCGGAAAGGATCACCTGACACATGATGAGGTAATCCTTCCGATTCATGACCACGACGTTACCTCCTTTATCAGAAGGTTTGATAACAAGCTCAGGATTTGCACCTAAATTTTGTATCGCCAATCTCTGAGCCTTAGAGATGTTGGGTAAGGCAGGTGTAGATCTTGGGTTGATTTTTTTGATATCATCACAGACAAGTTTAAGGAAGATATCAGTGCTATTAAACTCACTGACAGGGGGCATCCTTTTACTCTTAAGTTTTAAATCAGAGAAAGGTCCCTCCCCCTCAATCCTCCTTCCCTCCTCCTCCAGGTCAACCAGTGTATTATAGTCAGACAGAAGGTCTGGTGATATCCCCAACTGTTTACACTTCAACCGGTCATGATTCGCAAAAAACTTTTTCCATTTAAGTTTACGAACAAATAAATTTATGTCCTTAACCCAGGAAAAAGCATCAAAACGGACCGTGGGTACAAATGACAGTCCTGATTTTAATACTGAACATTCAATGCTGGTCAAGACATGGGAGGAAAGATTCAAAATCTGTAAATCCCCAGAGACTACTTGATTTTTTTGTTGTTGTATTGTTGAGGCTTCCGCCTCAAATCGTACGGACCCAGATCCCGCATTTCTAAAAAAGAGGGCATTGGCACTGATGGCACTGAGGACACAGAGGAAGAGGAGTCCCCAGACACGAATGGTTGATCCCGAAAGGGGGCCTGAGTGTTTCTCCTCTCTGGGTTTGCTCTCCATCTTCTCTTAGGAGGTCCCCTATTTCTTGATCTCCTATTATCCGTATCAGAAGATTCAGCGTCTGTTGATGAGACGTCACCAGGACGTTGTTCCTTGGTTAGGAAGCTATAAGCTTGTTTGTCTTTGAAGTCTAAAAGATCTCGGACAAACTTTTTGTGCTTCCTGTCCTTGAGACTAATCCTATACCTCTCAATAGTCGTTTTAAGTGTCGTTTCCCTATTTGCGAAATCTGGGTCCGTCTTATACTTCAGAGCCTCTTCAATCAATCTCTGTAGATTAATAGAGGATTTTTCAAGTGTCACTTTTTCCTCCTCCAGCAAGATATTCATGAATCTCAATGAGGACGCTATAGATTCTTCTTCCCATTTAGCTAGAAGTCCATCTGTCCTTGATCTATTAGCTGGGGTGATAGTGATTCTCAAACCCCTAGGGACGATTTTCTGTCTAATATAGTTATCAAGCGACTGGACTTCCCACCAGGACTTGATGTTCTCCTTGTATGCCAGTGTCAGGTCCGAAAACGTATTTCTCAATGAATGACCCTGTGTCACATTGATGCCAATAGAGGACTCAGAGAATGCTTCTCTAGCATCATCCAACCAACCATCCACATTTAATGAGCCAGAAAGAAAGCCAGCCATATCAAAAAATCAGCCAAAGACCAGAAGAATTTATGTAAAGGGTGTACTCACGATTATTGACCATAGAAAAAAAACCCTTAAAAAATATATTTTTATTAATTCATGATAAAACAATCCCTAGACATACACACATAAACAGGACAAACATTCCCCAATATGCCAACATACAATGGAACCCCTCTGTAATCCTATCAGAAAGGAACAGGCAAAAAATTGGGGTATGTCAAAATGTCCTCTATTGAACGATCAATTAATACCGTATCATGATAAATCCCGTATCGTGGAAGAGTACCAGAAAAATGATAGTGGTGCAACCAGGGTATGGCCCAAATTCCCTTAGATGGCCCTACCTAGCCGCGGAGGTTGGCACCCTAGATCTGGACGCAGTGGCGCCCCCGCTAACCGATGGCTCACCCTTCTTTCCCTCTACTGATCTCATGTGCAGCTATTCTGGGAGAGGAGGGAGTGTGGGGAGGTTGCACCAACAAGCTGATCAATAACTAAGGACTCAAACACACACATCAATGATACAATATATTTTTCTCATTTAAACAGTGTTAAAGTGGACCAGATCAAGAGAAGGATCACTTTCAATATTGAAGTACAGTTTTGGATCCTTAGTGCTAAAAAGTTCCCCTAGCACCAGTCCAGTAATTGTCCAGCAAGCATCCAGTTGGACAAAATAGTGAAATACATAAATGCCTATTCGGTATATTGCATGCAACTTCTGTATACCATAACTAGATCATAGAATAGATGCACTCCCTGAGCTAACAATCAATGCTGCCGGAGGCATAGATCTCTTAAAGGGTCACAAAAAATAAGATCATTTGATCCCAGAGCAGTCCTCTCCATAGGTTATTAGGGACCATCCATCCGATTATATCATAAATAGGCACTTCACAGAAGGCAATTACCATAAACTTTCATAGAAGGCACATTACAGTTGTGTATTTAACAAGAATGCAGTGGGGTACCACCAGAATAGATCAGGTCCAAGTAACCATACAATAAATAAATAAAAATATCAACACGGTACTTATCTCATCCTTGCAGTACTGTGAGTGGTGAAAATACACCTGGGTCCAAGTTGACACCTGTAAGAACTTGCCCAACGCGTTTCCCCCCGATCACGAGTCACATCGGGGTTCATCAGGGGCACCCTATTAGGGTAAGTAGCACTGGCTGCAGTCAGCCACGTGTGCACCTCGGTATCCGTCACCGTCGTTCCAGGAAAAGTGCAGGGCGTCAGTGTTTAAAAATGGCGCCAGACGCCACCCATCAGCAGTGATCCCGGATGTGAAGTTCCGCCCCCACCGTCATAAGTAATGACGTAGTGAGGGAAGCCCAACAGAGCGTTGCCCATATAAGGTATTCACGGGAAACACTGACGCCCTGCACTTTTCCTGGAACGACGGTGACGGATACCGAGGTGCACACGTGGCTGACTGCAGCCAGTGCTACTTACCCTAATAGGGTGCCCCTGATGAACCCCGATGTGACTCGTGATCGGGGGGAAACGCGTTGGGCAAGTTCTTACAGGTGTCAACTTGGACCCAGGTGTATTTTCACCACTCACAGTACTGCAAGGATGAGATAAGTACCGTGTTGATATTTTGATTTATTTATTGTATGGTTACTTGGACCTGATCTATTCTGGTGGTACCCCACTGCATTCTTGTGAAATACACAACTGTAATGTGCCTTCTATGAAAGTTTATGGTAATTGCCTTCTGTGAAGTGCCTATTTATGATATAATCGGATGGATGGTCCCTAATAACCTATGGAGAGGACTGCTCTGGGATCAAATGATCTTATTTTTTGTGACCCTTTAAGAGATCTATGCCTCCGGCAGCATTGATTGTTAGCTCAGGGAGTGCATCTATTCTATGATCTAGTTATGGTATACAGAAGTTGCATGCAATATACCGAATAGGCATTTATGTATTTCACTATTTTGTCCAACTGGATGCTTGCTGGACAATTACTGGACTGGTGCTAGGGGAACTTTTTAGCACTAAGGATCCAAAACTGTACTTCAATATTGAAAGTGATCCTTCTCTTGATCTGGTCCACTTTAACACTGTTTAAATGAGAAAAATATATTGTATCATTGATGTGTGTGTTTGAGTCCTTAGTTATTGATCAGCTTGTTGGTGCAACCTCCCCACACTCCCTCCTCTCCCAGAATAGCTGCACATGAGATCAGTAGAGGGAAAGAAGGGTGAGCCATCGGTGAGCGGGGGCGCCACTGCGTCCAGATCTAGGGTGCCAACCTCCGCGGCTAGGTAGGGCCATCTAAGGGAATTTGGGCCATACCCTGGTTGCACCACTATCATTTTTCTGGTACTCTTCCACGATACGGGATTTATCATGATACGGTATTAATTGATCGTTCAATAGAGGACATTTTGACATACCCCAATTTTTTGCCTGTTCCTTTCTGATAGGATTACAGAGGGGTTCCATTGTATGTTGGCATATTGGGGAATGTTTGTCCTGTTTATGTGTGTATGTCTAGGGATTGTTTTATCATGAATTAATAAAAATATATTTTTTAAGGGTTTTTTTTTCTATGGTCAATAATACATTCTATTTATACATTCTATCCCGGGAATGTTATTACATTCTATTTTGTTAACAACAGTTATTAACCCGGGCGAAGCCGGGTAGTACAGCTAGTTACCTTATATATTGACACTGGTCAGAATTGAAAAAAAATGGCCTGGGCATGAAGGTGAGCTGAAGTGATTAACAAGGATAAACTCTTTATAATTACATATTGTACAAGCTCCAAGCCCACTAGATGAAAATTAAATATTAGTATGTATACATAATATGAAATGATTCTCTAATACCAAATGCAAGCTGTGTCAAATACATATTTCACTTAACGCTTTATCCTGAGATCCACTGAAGTTTCTTCACAGTTTATTTTTAGTGACTGACATATTTTGCATGGGCGAGTGCAATCCAATAAAACGTTGGATTGCTCTCACTCTAGTGTAAAACCATGGGGCAGGGTCCATCTGCGATTGATTTCTCATGCCATAGCGGCATGCTGAATGAATCACAGCATCCTGCATTTGGTAGTGAGTCTTAGCTCACCCCCTTCTCCCATACAAGTTTATGGGAGTGTGTGAAACATCCCACTGCACTCACATGTAACCCGATTACAGTTGCGATATACGAAGAGGCAGGTCGAGGTGGAGATGGGGAGAAAGTGTTCCCTCCCTCTTCTCTGCACCTGTGATGCGATTGCAAAATTGCATCACAGTCACATGACCCTCGGCTGACACTCGCAGCAGAGGGTCATTAGCATATCACTTCCAATGCTCTCGCATCAGAAGCTATGCGCAAGTGGAATTGTACCCTTAAGGCCCAGTCACACACAACGACTTACCAGCGATCCCGAAAACGATGTGACCTGATAAGGATCGCAGGTAAGTTGCTGGGAGATCACAGGTGAGATGTCACACAGTCAGATCTTACCAGCGATGCAGGAACAATACGGGTCGCAGTAGCGACCTTTATAACGATCTCAGCAGTCACTGTGACCCTGTCACACAGTGTCAAACACAGCGATGTGTCCTGCTCAGCAGGACATCGCCTTTGAAGAAAATGGCCTGGACCATTCTGCAACGACTAGAGATCTCACAGCAGGGGCCTGATCGCTGGTAGATGTCACACATAATGAGATCGCTAACGGGATCGCTACTGCGTCACCAAACGGTGACTCAGCAGCGATCTTGCTAGCGATCTCGTTATGTGTGACGGTACCTTAAGGCCGAGACCACACGGTATTAGGTGTGATCCTCGTATAACACTCGGCTCACGCTGGCAGCACAGTGGGAGCTGAGAGTCATGCGAGGGTCATTGTGGCTGTGGTCTGATTGTGCGATCAGACCACAGCTGCGGAGGGAAGGGCCGGCGATGCGAGGGGAGGGATTTATCTCCCTCTCTCCTTATTAGCCGGCAATTGTGATTCTCGCACTGCTCTCGCGTTACATCGGTGTAATACGAGAGCAGTGCGATGTGTCTTGCATAGGTGCGAGTGGAACAGGATCGCATTCCACTCACAGCATACTGCGACTGTTTTCTCTGTCCGATTAGGGCTGAGAAAATAATCGCTCATGGAAGCAGGCACATAGAGTAATACTGGTCCGAGTGGAATGCGATTTTTTTTTTTTAAAATCTCATTAAACTCACACCATTTTTCTTGCCGTGTATCCTAGGCCTTATGGTATTTGTTAGCCTACTTGTCTGTGCTATTCCAAGGTGCTGTCCACACACTAAACTCTCCTGTAACATGGTGACTCATTGCCTACTCAGCTCTTCCCATTCCTGCAGCTAAGTGCTTGATTGTCTACTCAACTCTGCTGTTCTTTTGTGCTATCCTTACTTCTGGATAAAGGTGGTGTGGCACCCTGGACAAGCCAGGTCGTCACAGGTATTACACCAACACACCCCACACCCTGACTAGGCACACCAAATTCAAACACAAATCCTTGTTGCCTTCCTCCAGGGGCTGATGTCCACACCAGGGGGTGGACCAGGTGGTTGGCCCCACCCACCGAGGAGTTCACAGTCCTGGAGGCGGGAAAAAGGTTCAGATTACGTTTGGAAAGTGAAGTGGTAGTAGAGGAGCCTGATCGTGTCCGGGTGCATGGCCCGGGCACATACAGCAGGGTTGGCAGACGGTGTTGACCGTCTGCAGGAGAGGCTGATTGAAGTGAACCGTAAGGATCGGGGATGGGTGGTGGCCTGCTGGTACCAGATCGGGGAGTGAAGAGAAGCCAGCACCATTCGGCAGGGCCTACGGACCCCGACCAGGCTAGGAGTCGCCGTAAAACCGGTCAAATCCGTTAGCGAAGGGAACCTCCGGGATTTCCCAGCAGCCAAGACCCGATTTGAACAGCTCACACCGTAAAGGGAAACACAGTCACTGCCAAGGCTACAGTTCTCAGGGCCAGAGCCTTCGGACAAAAGGGGCTCCCTCAGCATCCATCCAAGCTGGGGAGCAGGTTACCGGTGGGAAGCCATTGGAACCGTAAACACAACACAGGTGCAGGGAAAGGCAGTCACCATCAACCTGCCGGGAGGAGAACCACCGCAGCCGTCTGTGGTACCCGTCTATCCAGCCGTTTGTTTGACCAGAGACTCTGTGTGGATTACTGGTTGAGTGAGTACCACCGTGCCGTGCGGCACAGCGCTGCCCCCACGACCCTGCACCTCACCAGGCCCCGTCACCCGCCTGTCATCCCAAAACCCTCACCGGGGCCCCGGGACAACCAACCCACCTACCCACGGAGGGGAGAACCAACATCCAAGCTGCTCCCTGTCATCGCTCCCGGGATCCCCGTCCAGAGCAGCGGTGGTGTCACAACTTCACCACAACCGTTAATGGCGTCACGGACAATATCTCCAAACCACACACCAACCCCCCTTTCACTCACGGGCGAGGAACGCCGCTCGAGTCCCTGGGATCCAGCCCACCGCTCGAGCCACCACCGAGCAGCAGCAGCCGGACCCGAGCAGTGGGTGAGCGCAGCGTCCCCTCCTCCGCCTGCGACAGTGGCTTATTGTTTACCCTACTTTTGCTGTTTCTATGTGCAGTCTTTACAACCGCAAGAAGGTGTCTGATTGCATACGCAACTCTGCTGTTTCTGTGTGCTAGCTGCTTCATATAGATCCTCCCACTCTGCTAATTTACTTGTTGTCCTGCATATCCAGGTCCACTATTGTGCTGTACTAAGTATTATCCAATTGTCATGCTACACTGCTTCAATGGCTCTGGTCTGTGCCGCTTACTGTCACCTATGGCTTATCGAATCCTCATCACCAGGTAAGCTGGTAACATACAGTATATAGCATACATGTGCCTGTTATGTGTTTTTTTGGTTAACTGTTAGTTTCATTATAAAATATCAAAAAAAGGCACAATAATCTGTATATAGGGTATAAACGTCCCTGTGAGACCCTCACGTTTTCTCAGTTGCTATTAGTGATGGTATGATAATGAAATCACTGGAAATGCTGGTACAAAATTCCAACTAAATGCAATAAAAGCAATTGTCATCTGCAAAAAAATTAGAACAGTAGTAATTCTTTATAGGCATTTTGTGGGAATACTTCTCCAGAGCTCAACTAGACCAGGTTATCAAGGTCATTTTATTCTTATGTTTGATCATATCCATGGGCAGAAGACACCATAATAGAAAATGAGTGGGACTCAGCACCAATATGGATGAATAAAAATCTTCATGCTTTATTTGAAAAGTTTAAAAATAAAGAAAAGGGTCACAAATCATCCAAAATCGCCATGCGACTTGCCGTGCGGCTTGACGCGTTTCGGACACAAAAGGGGAATTTAAAAACAGTCCTTAATCATAAGCCATGTAGGATGGGAGGCAAGAGATATATATAGCACCTTAAGAAGCAATGAAATACAAGAGCAAGATGGAAAACAGGAAGGGAGTCCACCCGAAAACATGCAAATTAGTAAGAGGGTTGGTATATCATTGGATTCTCTTAACCCCATATGCGTATGTATATCTACTGGGGAATTCAATGAAAAACAATTCTTAGATTACAAAAAGACCTCAAAATAAGGTTAATGCAAGCATACATGTGTATATGTGCACCATTCCACCCACCCATATATTTCGTATAGCAATTATTTCACTAAGGAAACAAAAAGATTATTTCATTGGTCTATGAAAAGATGTTCATGCAGATATTATAATAAGTGGATATATCTTATATAGATGGTATGTGTACACATGCATATAAATGCATGTGCTCTGTGGGTGCAGGGCAAAGAAAAAGATAGATAGAAATACATGTATGTGGACTAGATATTATATCGTCTCCAGTATAGGATTTTATATATTATAGACATATGAAAAAAAAAAAAAAAAAAAAAAAATATATAATATTTTTATTTTAGTCTTTATTTTTATTTCTATATTTTGTATGTGTAGCTATATGAGCTCTATGTACACATGTGTGCAGTGTGTACACATGTGTACGATGGAAGAAACTTATAAAACATAGGATATCCAGGAATTCGGTTATGAGAATTATTAATGAGATTTATATCCTACTCTGAGATATGAGTAATTCTCCAATAAATTCATATTATCCTTTTGTGTTAATATTCATATCTTCTGATTGTTTCCTCAGTATATATCTATCACACAAAATGTTCATATGGCCATTGATATTGGAGGTGAGGTAGAATAAAAAAAAAAAAAAAAACAAAACAAAACAAAACAAAAAAAAAAACAAAAAAACCCATGATTATATTTCATATATATATATAATAATCATATGACATAGCGTAGATCGGAACGATAATTAAGTCCCTTTGGATGCCGGGTATCGAGCCGTAATATCCATTTGGCCTCGGTGTAGAGAAGTTCACGAAACCAATCGCCTCCTCTTAGAGGTTTTTTGACTTGCTCGATGCCTACAATGTTCATAGTGGAAAAATCACCGTTGTGAAGGTCAAGAAAATGTCTGGTGAGACCTGAAATAGATCTTTTATATTTCGGCGGATTCGAAGAAAGAGTTGGGAGTGGGATATGGGTATGCTCGGATATCCTTTTTCTGAGAGGCCTGGAAGTGCAGCCTATGTAGTCCTTCGAGCATATGGTACAAGAGGCTTTATATATAACATATGTAGTAGAGCAATTTATGAAAGTGGAAATGTTATAGGAAATGTCACCCACTGGAAAAGACAGCGTTTTTCTCATAAATTTACAAAGTCCGCATCGTGGCAAAGCGCACTTGTGGGAGCCTTTTGTACTAAGCCAGGTCTCCGTTTTATTTTGAGAAATGAAAAGACTAGGAGATATCATATTGCCTATGGTTTTGGCCTTCCTGGCCACGACATTGACACCATTGGATAATATTTGAGCTAACTCCGGATCCTGTTGGAGAAGGGGAATATAGCGTAAAAAAACTTTTTTTATTTCAGAAAAATCAACACTGTAAGGAGTAGAGAAGACAATGCGGCAGTTTTTTTCATCAGATTTGACTTTGTCAGAGAGTAGATCATTGCGGGTTCTTTCTCCAGCGGTTTTTTCAGCATGAGAGAGGATCTTATTCTTATAACCTCTGTATTGTAGACGCTTCTTCATAGTTTCCAATTCCAGGGAGTAGGCAGTATCTGTAGAGCAAAGCCGGCGTGCTCTGAGGAATTCGCCAAGGGGTAGATTATTTATGGTATGTCTAGCATGATTGCTATTTGCATGCAAGATAGTGTTCCCACTAAGCGGTTTTCTATATAAAGAAGTATTAATGGAACCTGTTTCGGGGTCACCGGTAAGATATACATCCAAAAAGGGGGTAGAATTTCCAGAAAACATTACAGTAAAGCTCAAATTCATGTGGTTTGAATTCAAATAAGAAAGAAAATTATCTGATAGGTTTGTGATGGGTGCGTTTTTCTTGCGTTTCCAGATCATTATGAGATCATCTATGTATCTCGCGTACCAAAAAATTTGATCCAAAAAGGGATTGTCAGGTGTATGTATGTATATGGGTTCCCAGGAAACCATGTATAAATTAGCTAGAACGCAAGAAAAACTAGCACCCATAGGGCATCCATTAACTTGTAAAAAGAACTGTTGGTTAAAGCTGAAAAAATTATGTTTCAAAAGAAACTCACAGATCAAAATGACATAATCTTTGTGTATGTCACTCATATTGGTCAATCGATTTAAATGGTGAGATAAGGAATTAAGAGCGGATTTATGTGGAATGCATGAATATAATGATGCAACATCACTTGTGACCCAGAAAAGGTTGTCAGTCCAGGTAAGGGCAGGAAGAATTTGTAACAAATGTTTAGAATCCCTGATGTAGCCAGCTGAATCTTTTACAAGAGGCTGTAAGATGTTATCTAGCCAATCTGAGGTCCGACTTGTGAGAGAATTGGTGCTGGCTACAATAGGTCGTAGTGGTGGTGGAAAGAGACCCTTGTGGGTTTTGGGAAGTCCTTGAAAGATTGGACACACAGGAACATCATTAATCAGGAAATCACGGGTTGATTTATCAAAAATACCCAAAGACAATCCTTGGTCAAGAATGGTATTTAATTTCCTGGAAAAGGCTTCTGTAGGATCAGATGTGAGCCGTTTATAAGTGGTAGGATCCTCCAACATGTGCATAATTTCTCTCTCATACAGCGAACTGTCGAGAATGACCACTGAGCCACCCTTATCGGCTGCTCTTATGGTGATATAAGGGTTTTTACTCAAATCCTTAAGAGCTTTGCACTCATGGGTGGTAAAATTGTTGGACGATGCAGAACTGGAGGAAAGAATATTTTTTATTTCGGTTTCCATTAGATCCTGGTATGTGTCCATAATGGGAACACGTGAAGCCACTGGATAAAAATCTTTATTCGTTGTTTTAAACGGAGAAATATGAAGTTCAGGACTATTGGAGTTGTCCATTTCAGACAGGATTTTTGTGGAGATATGTTCCCTGAGACTCATATGTAATGGAAAGGAGGATACTTCAGTGGCGGCACTGGAGGTGGAAGCAGTATCAGCACGGCTCTGTTCAGATGAAAGAAAATGTTTTTTAACCGTAAGGTTTCTGATAAATATGTTAATGTCCTTAATGGTCTGAAACAAATCGGCCCGGGATGTAGGGGTAAAATTCAGACCCTTTTTAAGAACCTGTAATTGAGCAGAGCTGATAGAACATGCAGATAGATTTATAACGGAAAACTCAGCATGATTGGATGTACTTAATACCTCTGGTGCCAGTTTCTGTTGGTGCGTCGAGGAGTGAATTTTACCGCACCTCTGGTGCTTCCTTCCTCCTCGATGGCCATTCCGTTTTTTGACTTCTTGGGAATCGCACCTTCAGCAATATTTGAACTCCTATCTGAATCCAATGAACTGCCACTTCCACCTGTGGTATCCAGGTCGGTTGAAGTGAATATTACAGACTTTTCCTTAGGATTATAATCCTTGCGGTATTTCAAGATGGATCTTTTTGACGTATTCCAAGAATAAACTTGGTTGGTACTGTAATCATTAGTATCCCTCTTATACTTTCTTTGTTTGTATTGAATGAGATTATCTTCAATTCTATGGATATTAATGAGGAATTTATCATGGAGTTTTTTATAATCCACTGCATCATAATTTTTGTTCAGGAAATCTTGAATTTCAAAAGATTTTAGTCTTTCTTCCTCCTCCTTGATGATGAGATTCATGAGGTTGAGTGAACAGGTGGTAAGAATATTATTCCACTCTGTCTGAAAATCTTGGTGGAATATAAAGGTGGGGAACTTCTTTATTCTTAAGCCACGTGGGATTATGGATTTTTCAATGTACTTTTTGAGAGTGGCTGAGTCCCACCAGGTCCTGAGTCTCTGTGTGAACGCTTTTTCAAGGTCCCAAAAGGTATAAGTTTTTTCTGAGCCAAGGGGAAAATCAGGTGTGTCCACTATATATATCTCTTGCCTCCCATCCTACATGGCTTATGATTAAGGACTGTTTTTAAATTCCCCTTTTGTGTCCGAAACGCGTCAAGCCGCACGGCAAGTCGCATGGCGATTTTGGATGATTTGTGACCCTTTTCTTTATTTTTAAACTTTTCAAATAAAGCATGAAGATTTTTATTCATCCATATTGGTGCTGAGTCCCACTCATTTTCTATTACCGTTTACTCTGAAGCTGGACCTGCCTGTCCGCAGGACTACGTGCATCAACCGCAGACTGGAGGACCTTACATGGGTGAGCTGAATACTTTTTTTCTCTACTTTCCCAGAAGACACCATGCCAGGGTAATATCAATGCAAACTGTATTTGTAAAACAAAAGTCAAGAGTTGAACTTTTCGAACTAAACAGGTCCCATAATGTTTGGGATAAAGGAAGTACAACATTCTTCAATAATTTATCATAGTGATGGTAGTGTTGCCTCTAGAGTTGGAAAACATGAATTTTGCACATTGCTAGAAAATCAAGCGGAGTAGATTGAATCTAAAGTCCAAGTGGATTGTGCAGCACATAAAAACAAGTCCAAAACAGGACAAGCAAAGCAAAATTGTACTCTTGTACAGTTTTAGCCCATGAGCAACAAAATAGATTTCTCTTTACTGGCTCTGCTAAAGGTTCTGAATATATAGACGTATGTAATATTGCTACAAAAGAAAGTAGTTTATGCCTGGAGCTAGAGATAATAATAATAATTAATAATAATAATTGTTCTGTCCCAGCAGAGATTTAGGTTTCTCTACGAGTTAGCCATTTAGTGTACATAAGTGATTGTGACATTGCAGTTGCATGACTTTTTAGAAATGTTTATATATTTTTTTCTGGTTCAATAGCAAGGTATTATGGGAAGTCCCAGGATGCATTGTTGTTTGTCACTGACTCGGTGGCCATATTCCATCTTACCCATGGTTGAGAAGACAGTCTATCGGCTAGTATATGGTAGAGCTATTTGTATTATCTCATGCTTTGTATATCAGATTACCTGTATTCCATGTAATGTACACTATACATTCTGAAATATCGTTATTGTATCATCCCATAGTTTCACCCTTTCCTGTTCTATCTACAATGAGTAAAGAAGTTTGCAGTTCAACAGCCTCTTTCCTAAGTAGCAGATGGGGGGGGTACAGCTACATGTCTCACTACACACCGTGCTAAAGTGCGTGAGGACAGTATAGTAATAATAATAATACATTTGCCTTGAATTGGTACTCCAATTGCCTTGAAAAAATGTGAATAAAGGTCCAGTCACACTAAGCAACTTACCAGCGATCCCAACAACGATAGGGATCGCTGGTAAGTTGCTAGGAGGTTGCTGGTGAGCTGTCACACTGCGACGCTCCAGCGATCCCACCAGCAACCTGACCTGGCAGGGATCGCTGGAGCGTGGCTACACGAGTTGCTGGTGAGCTCACCAGCAACCAGTGACCAGCCCCCAGTCTCCTAGTTACAGCACACATCAGGATAATTAACCCGATGTGTGCTGCAGCTAAATGTGCACAGAGCAGGGAGCAGCGCACACTGAGCGCTGGCTCCTTGCTCTCCTAGTTACAGCACACATCGGGTTAATTGCCTGATGTGTGCTGCAGCTACATGTGCACACAGCAGGAGCCGGCAGCACAGGCAGTGAGAGCGGAGGAGGCTGGTATCAAAGGTAATTATCGGGTAACCAAGGACAGGGCTTCTTGGTTACCCGATGTTTACATTAGTTACCAGCCTCAGCAGAAGCTGGCTCCCTGCTCACTGCACATTAGTTGTTGCTGTCTCGCTGTCACACACAGCGATCTGTGCTTCACAGCAGGACAGCAACAACTAAAAAATGGCCCAGGACATTCAGCAACAACCAACGACCTCACAGCAGGGGCCAGGTTGTTGCTGGATGTCACACACAGCAACATCGCTAGCAACGTCACAAAAGTTGTTCGTTACCAGCGATGTTGCTAGCGATGTTGCTTAGTGTGACGGGGCCTTTAGTCTGAGGTCTCCTAAGATTGTATCTAACCCCTTTTAATGTCTTTAACACAAACCCATTGTAAACATGACTTCACCTTTGAAACAGATGGTAATCCAGTAGTGGCCAACAGCCCATTTAGTACCACAGTGACAGTTTTCTCATGTGCTTGTGTTTTTTTTTTTTTTTTTAATTGGTCCAACAATGATTCCTTTAGTCATTTGTGAACAGGCATAATGTTCTGTGCAGAACATTGACTCAAACCGATGGGGTCACTGTTAGTGGTAACATCATGTGGCTGTTTATTGAGATGAACTACAATCATGGTCAAAAGTGTTGGTCCCCCTTGAAATTGTTCCAGAAAATGAAATATTTCTCCCAGAAAATTATTACAGTTAAACATGTGTGAAACAAAACATCTGTATTTTCTTTGTGTGCATTGGAACAACACACAAAAAATGAGAAAAAAAAGGCAAATTGGTCATAATTTCACACAAAACTCCCCAAATAGGCCAGACAAAATTATTGACACATTTTCAAAATTGTGGGTACACAACTTTGTTTCACCTGTGGCAAGTAACAAGTGTTACACTGTAAGGCCTGTGCCACACATCCGTGCCTCCGGTACGTTTTTGGCATTTTTTGCACGTACCGGAGACACGTGCTGATGTTGACATACTATTTTTAATCTAAAAAGCCTCACGTCAGTGTTTGCGCACGGAGCGTGTGTCCGTTCCGTGCGTACGTTTGTGCGTGTCGAAAAAGCGCTGACATGTCCGTTTTCCACCGGCATCACGTCCTCACGGATCCATTAAATCCTATGGGTCCGTGTTTACACGTACGTGATACGGATGGCCTCCGTATGCTATCCGTGTGGTCCGTGTCCGTGTTTTAATTAGAAAGTTTGTTACACTCTGAAATACTTTCAGGTGGCGTAGCTAAC